>NW_028296272.1:0-55910 GCF_964197995.2 Scardinius erythrophthalmus
TATCAGAGAACAATTTAAAATATATCAATGCATTCTACGGCACCTTTAAAATAATTATTTAAAATGGAGATCAGGCCATAACATCACAAAAACATGAAAATGGCTATAACCACCTGACCATTAGTTTGATTGACTTTAAAATTGGCATGCAGTGTCTTGGTCCAAGGTGCCATGTATGTCTATGCCGCCATAGGCCAATAAAGTTTGTGCACCTCTTAGACAAGGTTAACGAAGGCCGATCGGAACGAAACTCGGTGGGCATGTTCGACTCGTGGCCCTAGAGGTCTGTAAGAATTTTGAAAGAAATCAGCCACTAGTTGACGCTAACAGGTTTTACGGCTTTGTAATCACGTGATGCATGTCATTTGATAGATCTCCTCATACTGAACAACTTTGCCTCAAAAACTACTGCTGTCAATTAATTTGTTCATTAAATACTTGCAATTATGTTAAAAACCTACTTTTGCGAACTAGTCCTATGTTTTTCACCCGATCGGAAATATATCAGTGCAGTACAATTCTCTGGACTCTCTAGAACAATAATCATATAAAAAACTTAAACTTTACCCATTGGGTAGCCATAATAGGATCATTTAGAAAATGTGTATGGCAAAAAACACTCAAAAGCCTGTAAATCCTAAACGAAAACTCAGACAACTCACTAAACTGCCTTATGTGCTTAAAGACCCTAAATGCTTGAACCCCGCTAAATGCTGCTTGCAGCTTTAATTAGGGGTTCAAGCAAGAAGTGCTGAAACCCTATTGTAATTGTGCTGATTTTTAGGGGTTCAAGCACGAAGTGCTGAAACCCTATTGTAATTGTAAGGATTTTTATTAGGGGTTCAAGCACTTCAGTGCTGAACACCTATTGTAATTGTTAATTTTCCCATGATGCAACATTCAGACATAAAACTGATCGGGCAGACCAAACCGTAAGTCGTGGAGACTTGAAACTTTGGGGGCTGATAGTACTCACACCGCCTACAGCGTCACCAAGGCCCGCCCCGATCGGCCTGACGGGGGCGCTACAGCGGGCAAAAGTACGAAACGGCTCATAACTCATCAACCGTGAGGCGTAGGCTCAAGTGTCTTATATCGCTGGAATCCTTGGCTCGAGGCGGACCAGATGCATGCCTCGGATTTGCTCGTCACCCTGGGAAAATTTTAGGGTATTTGGGGTTTTTCCAAAAACCTACTTTCGCGAACTAGTCCTAGGTTTTTGGCCCGACCGGAACCAAACCAGTGCGGCAAGATTCTCTGGAGTCTGATTGTCAATAATTATCAAAAAAAAGTGTAAATTTCGCTTCACGGTCCCTAAGGGCCGCCAAAATGTTCGAAGTGGGAGGAGCCCATTTTGCTTAATTGGCTATAACTCGTGAACGGAACGAGATTTTTGCACCAAACTCAGCACACGCATGTACGAGCTCATTCTGTGGTCACGTGAAAAAGGGCGCAGCGACTGGCCACTTGGTGGCGCTATAACTGTTAAAAGGGTGTCAAAATGATGTATTTCTATGGAAAAAACACATGAAATGGCTGAAAGCGGCCATCTTGCTGTCTGATTTGCATACAAGCTCACAAAATCGGGCATGCGCATGCGTCACGTGATCCTGAAGAAGCTTGAAAACTTTCATGGACGTCGGGCCATTGGTGGCGCTTTAACTGTCATAAAGGTGAGAAGGCCTCTGTATTACCCTATGCAAAATGACATTTAAATGACTGAAAAATGGGGGGAAAAGAGCAGAGCTTCACCAAATTAGCTGAGCACATGCGCCATATTATTCTAAAGAAGCGTGCAAACTTTTATGGAGATCGGGCCATCAGTGGGGGTGTCACAGTTTAAAAGGTAAAAAAAAAATGCACCACATTTCCATGATAAATGAGCTAAAAGGGCAACAAACGTTCTTTTTCCTCTCCGAGGCACATGTTAGAAGGCTGGATAAAGTTTTTGGAACGCAGCAGCGCAGACGGCAAGCGCCTAGACCATATAGTTTTTTTTTTAGAGGCCTTTTTGTGGCCCTTTTTTAGCCACTTATTAGGGGTTCAAGCACTTCAGTGCTGAACACCTATTGTAATTGTTAATTTTCCCATGATGCAACATTCAGACATAAAACTGATCGGGCAGACCAAACCGTAAGTCGTGGAGACTTGAAACTTTGGGGGCTGATAGTACTCACACCGCCTACAGCGTCACCAAGGCCCGCCCCGATCGGCCTGACGGGGGCGCTACAGCGGGCAAAAGTACGAAACGGCTCATAACTCATCAACCGTGAGGCGTAGGCTCAAGTGTCTTATATCGCTGGAATCCTTGGCTCGAGGCGGACCAGATGCATGCCTCGGATTTGCTCGTCACCCTGGGAAAATTTTAGGGTATTTGGGGTTTTTCCAAAAACCTACTTTCGCGAACTAGTCCTAGGTTTTTGGCCCGACCGGAACCAAACCAGTGCGGCAAGATTCTCTGGAGTCTGATTGTCAATAATTATCAAAAAAAAGTGTAAATTTCGCTTCACGGTCCCTAAGGGCCGCCAAAATGTTCGAAGTGGGAGGAGCCCATTTTGCTTAATTGGCTATAACTCGTGAACGGAACGAGATTTTTGCACCAAACTCAGCACACGCATGTACGAGCTCATTCTGTGGTCACGTGAAAAAGGGCGCAGCGACTGGCCACTTGGTGGCGCTATAACTGTTAAAAGGGTGTCAAAATGATGTATTTCTATGGAAAAAACACATGAAATGGCTGAAAGCGGCCATCTTGCTGTCTGATTTGCATACAAGCTCACAAAATCGGGCATGCGCATGCGTCACGTGATCCTGAAGAAGCTTGAAAACTTTCATGGACGTCGGGCCATTGGTGGCGCTTTAACTGTCATAAAGGTGAGAAGGCCTCTGTATTACCCTATGCAAAATGACATTTAAATGACTGAAAAATGGGGGGAAAAGAGCAGAGCTTCACCAAATTAGCTGAGCACATGCGCCATATTATTCTAAAGAAGCGTGCAAACTTTTATGGAGATCGGGCCATCAGTGGGGGTGTCACAGTTTAAAAGGTAAAAAAAAAATGCACCACATTTCCATGATAAATGAGCTAAAAGGGCAACAAACGTTCTTTTTCCTCTCCGAGGCACATGTTAGAAGGCTGGATAAAGTTTTTGGAACGCAGCAGCGCAGACGGCAAGCGCCTAGACCCTATAGTTTTTTTTTTAGAGGCCTTTTTGTGGCCCTTTTTTAGCCACTTATTAGGGGTTCAAGCACTTCAGTGCTGAACACCTATTGTAATTGTTAATTTTCCCATGATGCAACATTCAGACATAAAACTGATCGGGCAGACCAAACCGTAAGTCGTGGAGACTTGAAACTTTAGGGGCTGATAGTACTCACACCGCCTACAGCGTCACCAAGGCCCGCCCCGATCGGCCTGACGGGGGCGCTACAGCGGGCAAAAGTACGAAACGGCTCATAACTCATCAACCGTGAGGCGTAGGCTCAAGTGTCTTATATCGCTGGAATCCTTGGCTCGAGGCGGACCAGATGCATGCCTCGGATTTGCTCGTCACCCGGGAAAATTTTAGGGTATTTGGGGTTTTTCCAAAAACCTACTTTCGCGAACTAGTCCTAGGTTTTTGGCCCGACCGGAACCAAACCAGTGCGGCAAGATTCTCTGGAGTCTGATTGTCAATAATTATCAAAAAAAAGTGTAAATTTCGCTTCACGGTCCCTAAGGGCCGCCAAAATGTTCGAAGTGGGAGGAGCCCATTTTGCTTAATTGGCTATAACTCGTGAACGGAACGAGATTTTTGCACCAAACTCAGCACACGCATGTACGAGCTCATTCTGTGGTCACGTGAAAAAGGGCGCAGCGACTGGCCACTTGGTGGCGCTATAACTGTTAAAAGGGTGTCAAAATGATGTATTTCTATGGAAAAAACACATGAAATGGCTGAAAGCGGCCATCTTGCTGTCTGATTTGCATACAAGCTCACAAAATCGGGCATGCGCATGCGTCACGTGATCCTGAAGAAGCTTGAAAACTTTCATGGACGTCGGGCCATTGGTGGCGCTTTAACTGTCATAAAGGTGAGAAGGCCTCTGTATTACCCTATGCAAAATGACATTTAAATGACTGAAAAATGGGGGGAAAAGAGCAGAGCTTCACCAAATTAGCTGAGCACATGCGCCATATTATTCTAAAGAAGCGTGCAAACTTTTATGGAGATCGGGCCATCAGTGGGGGTGTCACAGTTTAAAAGGTAAAAAAAAAATGCACCACATTTCCATGATAAATGAGCTAAAAGGGCAACAAACGTTCTTTTTCCTCTCCGAGGCACATGTTAGAAGGCTGGATAAAGTTTTTGGAACGCAGCAGCGCAGACGGCAAGCGCCTAGACCATATAGTTTTTTTTTTAGAGGCCTTTTTGTGGCCCTTTTTTAGCCACTTATTAGGGGTTCAAGCACTTCAGTGCTGAACACCTATTGTAATTGTTAATTTTCCCATGATGCAACATTCAGACATAAAACTGATCGGGCAGACCAAACCGTAAGTCGTGGAGACTTGAAACTTTGGGGGCTGATAGTACTCACACCGCCTACAGCGTCACCAAGGCCCGCCCCGATCGGCCTGACGGGGGCGCTACAGCGGGCAAAAGTACGAAACGGCTCATAACTCATCAACCGTGAGGCGTAGGCTCAAGTGTCTTATATCGCTGGAATCCTTGGCTCGAGGCGGACCAGATGCATGCCTCGGATTTGCTCGTCACCCTGGGAAAATTTTAGGGTATTTGGGTTTTTTCCAATAACCTACTTTCGCAAACTAGTCCTAGGTTTTTGGCCCGACCGGAACCAAACCAGTGCGGCAAGATTCTCTGGAGTCTGTTTGTCAATAATTATCAAAAAAAAGTGTAAATTTCGCTTCACGGTCCCTAAGGGCCGCCAAAATGTTCGAAGTGGGAGGAGCCCATTTTGCTTAATTGGCTATAACTCGTGAACGGAACGAGATTTTTGCACCAAACTCAGCACACGCATGTACGAGCTCATTCTGTGGTCACGTGAAAAAGGGCGCAGCGACTGGCCACTTGGTGGCGCTATAACTGTTAAAAGGGTGTCAAAATGATGTATTTCTATGGAAAAAACACATGAAATGGCTGAAAGCGGCCATCTTGCTGTCTGATTTGCATACAAGCTCACAAAATCGGGCATGCGCATGCGTCACGTGATCCTGAAGAAGCTTGAAAACTTTCATGGACGTCGGGCCATTGGTGGCGCTTTAACTGTCATAAAGGTGAGAAGGCCTCTGTATTACCCTATGCAAAATGACATTTAAATGACTGAAAAATGGGGGGAAAAGAGCAGAGCTTCACCAAATTAGCTGAGCACATGCGCCATATTATTCTAAAGAAGCGTGCAAACTTTTATGGAGATCGGGCCATCAGTGGGGGTGTCACAGTTTAAAAGGTAAAAAAAAAATGCACCACATTTCCATGATAAATGAGCTAAAAGGGCAACAAACGTTCTTTTTCCTCTCCGAGGCACATGTTAGAAGGCTGGATAAAGTTTTTGGAACGCAGCAGCGCAGACGGCAAGCGCCTAGACCATATAGTTTTTTTTTAGAGGCCTTTTTGTGGCCCTTTTTTAGCCACTTATTAGGGGTTCAAGCACTTCAGTGCTGAACACCTATTGTAATTGTTAATTTTCCCATGATGCAACATTCAGACATAAAACTGATCGGGCAGACCAAACCGTAAGTCGTGGAGACTTGAAACTTTGGGGGCTGATAGTACTCACACCGCCTACAGCGTCACCAAGGCCCGCCCCGATCGGCCTGACGGGGGCGCTACAGCGGGCAAAAGTACGAAACGGCTCATAACTCATCAACCGTGAGGCGTAGGCTCAAGTGTCTTATATCGCTGGAATCCTTGGCTCGAGGCGGACCAGATGCATGCCTCGGATTTGCTCGTCACCCTGGGAAAATTTTAGGGTATTTGGGGTTTTTCCAAAAACCTACTTTCGCAAACTAGTCCTAGGTTTTTGGCCCGACCGGAACCAAACCAGTGCGGCAAGATTCTCTGGAGTCTGATTGTCAATAATTATCAAAAAAAAGTGTATATTTCGCTTCACGGTCCCTAAGGGCCGCCAAAATGTTCGAAGTGGGAGGAGCCCATTTTGCTTAATTGGCTATAACTCGTGAACGGAACGAGATTTTTGCACCAAACTCAGCACACGCATGTACGAGCTCATTCTGTGGTCACGTGAAAAAGGGCGCAGCGACTGGCCACTTGGTGGCGCTATAACTGTTAAAAGGGTGTCAAAATGATGTATTTCTATGGAAAAAACACATGAAATGGCTGAAAGCGGCCATCTTGCTGTCTGATTTGCATACAAGCTCACAAAATCGGGCATGCGCATGCGTCACGTGATCCTGAAGAAGCTTGAAAACTTTCATGGACGTCGGGCCATTGGTGGCGCTTTAACTGTCATAAAGGTGAGAAGGCCTCTGTATTACCCTATGCAAAATGACATTTAAATGACTGAAAAATGGGGGGAAAAGAGCAGAGCTTCACCAAATTAGCTGAGCACATGCGCCATATTATTCTAAAGAAGCGTGCAAACTTTTATGGAGATCGGGCCATCAGTGGGGGTGTCACAGTTTAAAAGGTAAAAAAAAAATGCACCACATTTCCATGATAAATGAGCTAAAAGGGCAACAAACGTTCTTTTTCCTCTCCGAGGCACATGTTAGAAGGCTGGATAAAGTTTTTGGAACGCAGCAGCGCAGACGGCAAGCGCCTAGACCCTATAGTTTTTTTTTTAGAGGCCTTTTTGTGGCCCTTTTTTAGCCACTTATTAGGGGTTCAAGCACTTCAGTGCTGAACACCTATTGTAATTGTTAATTTTCCCATGATGCAACATTCAGACATAAAACTGATCGGGCAGACCAAACCGTAAGTCGTGGAGACTTGAAACTTTAGGGGCTGATAGTACTCACACCGCCTACAGCGTCACCAAGGCCCGCCCCGATCGGCCTGACGGGGGCGCTACAGCGGGCAAAAGTACGAAACGGCTCATAACTCATCAACCGTGAGGCGTAGGCTCAAGTGTCTTATATCGCTGGAATCCTTGGCTCGAGGCGGACCAGATGCATGCCTCGGATTTGCTCGTCACCCGGGAAAATTTTAGGGTATTTGGGGTTTTTCCAAAAACCTACTTTCGCGAACTAGTCCTAGGTTTTTGGCCCGACCGGAACCAAACCAGTGCGGCAAGATTCTCTGGAGTCTGATTGTCAATAATTATCAAAAAAAAGTGTAAATTTCGCTTCACGGTCCCTAAGGGCCGCCAAAATGTTCGAAGTGGGAGGAGCCCATTTTGCTTAATTGGCTATAACTCGTGAACGGAACGAGATTTTTGCACCAAACTCAGCACACGCATGTACGAGCTCATTCTGTGGTCACGTGAAAAAGGGCGCAGCGACTGGCCACTTGGTGGCGCTATAACTGTTAAAAGGGTGTCAAAATGATGTATTTCTATGGAAAAAACACATGAAATGGCTGAAAGCGGCCATCTTGCTGTCTGATTTGCATACAAGCTCACAAAATCGGGCATGCGCATGCGTCACGTGATCCTGAAGAAGCTTGAAAACTTTCATGGACGTCGGGCCATTGGTGGCGCTTTAACTGTCATAAAGGTGAGAAGGCCTCTGTATTACCCTATGCAAAATGACATTTAAATGACTGAAAAATGGGGGGAAAAGAGCAGAGCTTCACCAAATTAGCTGAGCACATGCGCCATATTATTCTAAAGAAGCGTGCAAACTTTTATGGAGATCGGGCCATCAGTGGGGGTGTCACAGTTTAAAAGGTAAAAAAAAAATGCACCACATTTCCATGATAAATGAGCTAAAAGGGCAACAAACGTTCTTTTTCCTCTCCGAGGCACATGTTAGAAGGCTGGATAAAGTTTTTGGAACGCAGCAGCGCAGACGGCAAGCGCCTAGACCATATAGTTTTTTTTTTAGAGGCCTTTTTGTGGCCCTTTTTTAGCCACTTATTAGGGGTTCAAGCACTTCAGTGCTGAACACCTATTGTAATTGTTAATTTTCCCATGATGCAACATTCAGACATAAAACTGATCGGGCAGACCAAACCGTAAGTCGTGGAGACTTGAAACTTTGGGGGCTGATAGTACTCACACCGCCTACAGCGTCACCAAGGCCCGCCCCGATCGGCCTGACGGGGGCGCTACAGCGGGCAAAAGTACGAAACGGCTCATAACTCATCAACCGTGAGGCGTAGGCTCAAGTGTCTTATATCGCTGGAATCCTTGGCTCGAGGCGGACCAGATGCATGCCTCGGATTTGCTCGTCACCCTGGGAAAATTTTAGGGTATTTGGGGTTTTTCCAAAAACCTACTTTCGCAAACTAGTCCTAGGTTTTTGGCCCGACCGGAACCAAACCAGTGCGGCAAGATTCTCTGGAGTCTGATTGTCAATAATTATCAAAAAAAAGTGTAAATTTCGCTTCACGGTCCCTAAGGGCCGCCAAAATGTTCGAAGTGGGATGAGCCCATTTTGCTTAATTGGCTATAACTCGTGAACGGAACGAGATTTTTGCACCAAACTCAGCACACGCATGTACGAGCTCATTCTGTGGTCACGTGAAAAAGGGCGCAGCGACTGGCCACTTGGTGGCGCTATAACTGTTAAAAGGGTGTCAAAATGATGTATTTCTATGGAAAAAACACATGAAATGGCTGAAAGCGGCCATCTTGCTGTCTGATTTGCATACAAGCTCACAAAATCGGGCATGCGCATGCGTCACGTGATCCTGAAGAAGCTTGAAAACTTTCATGGACGTCGGGCCATTGGTGGCGCTTTAACTGTCATAAAGGTGAGAAGGCCTCTGTATTACCCTATGCAAAATGACATTTAAATGACTGAAAAATGGGGGGAAAAGAGCAGAGCTTCACCAAATTAGCTGAGCACATGCGCCATATTATTCTAAAGAAGCGTGCAAACTTTTATGGAGATCGGGCCATCAGTGGGGGTGTCACAGTTTAAAAGGTAAAAAAAAAATGCACCACATTTCCATGATAAATGAGCTAAAAGGGCAACAAACGTTCTTTTTCCTCTCCGAGGCACATGTTAGAAGGCTGGATAAAGTTTTTGGAACGCAGCAGCGCAGACAGCAAGCGCCTAGACCATATAGTTTTTTTTTTAGAGGCCTTTTTGTGGCCCTTTTTTAGCCACTTATTAGGGGTTCAAGCACTTCAGTGCTGAACACCTATTGTAATTGTTAATTTTCCCATGATGCAACATTCAGACATAAAACTGATCGGGCAGACCAAACCGTAAGTCGTGGAGACTTGAAACTTTGGGGGCTGATAGTACTCACACCGCCTACAGCGTCACCAAGGTCCGCCCCGATCGGCCTGACGGGGGCGCTACAGCGGGCAAAAGTACGAAACGGCTCATAACTCATCAACCGTGAGGCGTAGGCTCAAGTGTCTTATATCGCTGGAATCCTTGGCTCGAGGCGGACCAGATGCATGCCTCGGATTTGCTCGTCACCCTGGGAAAATTTTAGGGTATTTGGGGTTTTTCCAAAAACCTACTTTCGCAAACTAGTCCTAGGTTTTTGGCCCGACCGGAACCAAACCAGTGCGGCAAGATTCTCTGGAGTCTGATTGTCAATAATTATCAAAAAAAGTGTAAATTTCGCTTCACGGTCCCTAAGGGCCGCCAAAATGTTCGAAGTGGGAGGAGCCCATTTTGCTTAATTGGCTATAACTCGTGAACGGAACGAGATTTTTGCACCAAACTCAGCACACGCATGTACGAGCTCATTCTGTGGTCACGTGAAAAAGGGCGCAGCGACTGGCCACTTGGTGGCGCTATAACTGTTAAAAGGGTGTCAAAATGATGTATTTCTATGGAAAAAACACATGAAATGGCTGAAAGCGGCCATCTTGCTGTCTGATTTGCATACAAGCTCACAAAATCGGGCATGCGCATGCGTCACGTGATCCTGAAGAAGCTTGAAAACTTTCATGGACGTCGGGCCATTGGTGGCGCTTTAACTGTCATAAAGGTGAGAAGGCCTCTGTATTACCCTATGCAAAATGACATTTAAATGACTGAAAAATGGGGGGAAAAGAGCAGAGCTTCACCAAATTAGCTGAGCACATGCGCCATATTATTCTAAAGAAGCGTGCAAACTTTTATGGAGATCGGGCCATCAGTGGGGGTGTCACAGTTTAAAAGGTAAAAAAAAAATGCACCACATTTCCATGATAAATGAGCTAAAAGGGCAACAAACGTTCTTTTTCCTCTCCGAGGCACATGTTAGAAGGCTGGATAAAGTTTTTGGAACGCAGCAGCGCAGACGGCAAGCGCCTAGACCATATAGTTTTTTTTTTAGAGGCCTTTTTGTGGCCCTTTTTTAGCCACTTATTAGGGGTTCAAGCACTTCAGTGCTGAACACCTATTGTAATTGTTAATTTTCCCATGATGCAACATTCAGACATAAAACTGATCGGGCAGACCAAACCGTAAGTCGTGGAGACTTGAAACTTTGGGGGCTGATAGTACTCACACCGCCTACAGCGTCACCAAGGCCCGCCCCGATCGGCCTGACGGGGGCGCTACAGCGGGCAAAAGTACGAAACGGCTCATAACTCATCAACCGTGAGGCGTAGGCTCAAGTGTCTTATATCGCTGGAATCCTTGGCTCGAGGCGGACCAGATGCATGCCTCGGATTTGCTCGTCACCCTGGGAAAATTTTAGGGTATTTGGGGTTTTTCCAAAAACCTACTTTCGCAAACTAGTCCTAGGTTTTTGGCCCGACCGGAACCAAACCAGTGCGGCAAGATTCTCTGGAGTCTGATTGTCAATAATTATCAAAAAAAAGTGTAAATTTCGCTTCACGGTCCCTAAGGGCCGCCAAAATGTTCGAAGTGGGATGAGCCCATTTTGCTTAATTGGCTATAACTCGTGAACGGAACGAGATTTTTGCACCAAACTCAGCACACGCATGTACGAGCTCATTCTGTGGTCACGTGAAAAAGGGCGCAGCGACTGGCCACTTGGTGGCGCTATAACTGTTAAAAGGGTGTCAAAATGATGTATTTCTATGGAAAAAACACATGAAATGGCTGAAAGCGGCCATCTTGCTGTCTGATTTGCATACAAGCTCACAAAATCGGGCATGCGCATGCGTCACGTGATCCTGAAGAAGCTTGAAAACTTTCATGGACGTCGGGCCATTGGTGGCGCTTTAACTGTCATAAAGGTGAGAAGGCCTCTGTATTACCCTATGCAAAATGACATTTAAATGACTGAAAAATGGGGGGAAAAGAGCAGAGCTTCACCAAATTAGCTGAGCACATGCGCCATATTATTCTAAAGAAGCGTGCAAACTTTTATGGAGATCGGGCCATCAGTGGGGGTGTCACAGTTTAAAAGGTAAAAAAAAAATGCACCACATTTCCATGATAAATGAGCTAAAAGGGCAACAAACGTTCTTTTTCCTCTCCGAGGCACATGTTAGAAGGCTGGATAAAGTTTTTGGAACGCAGCAGCGCAGACAGCAAGCGCCTAGACCATATAGTTTTTTTTTTAGAGGCCTTTTTGTGGCCCTTTTTTAGCCACTTATTAGGGGTTCAAGCACTTCAGTGCTGAACACCTATTGTAATTGTTAATTTTCCCATGATGCAACATTCAGACATAAAACTGATCGGGCAGACCAAACCGTAAGTCGTGGAGACTTGAAACTTTGGGGGCTGATAGTACTCACACCGCCTACAGCGTCACCAAGGTCCGCCCCGATCGGCCTGACGGGGGCGCTACAGCGGGCAAAAGTACGAAACGGCTCATAACTCATCAACCGTGAGGCGTAGGCTCAAGTGTCTTATATCGCTGGAATCCTTGGCTCGAGGCGGACCAGATGCATGCCTCGGATTTGCTCGTCACCCTGGGAAAATTTTAGGGTATTTGGGGTTTTTCCAAAAACCTACTTTCGCAAACTAGTCCTAGGTTTTTGGCCCGACCGGAACCAAACCAGTGCGGCAAGATTCTCTGGAGTCTGATTGTCAATAATTATCAAAAAAAAGTGTAAATTTCGCTTCACGGTCCCTAAGGGCCGCCAAAATGTTCGAAGTGGGAGGAGCCCATTTTGCTTAATTGGCTATAACTCGTGAACGGAACGAGATTTTTGCACCAAACTCAGCACACGCATGTACGAGCTCATTCTGTGGTCACGTGAAAAAGGGCGCAGCGACTGGCCACTTGGTGGCGCTATAACTGTTAAAAGGGTGTCAAAATGATGTATTTCTATGGAAAAAACACATGAAATGGCTGAAAGCGGCCATCTTGCTGTCTGATTTGCATACAAGCTCACAAAATCGGGCATGCGCATGCGTCACGTGATCCTGAAGAAGCTTGAAAACTTTCATGGACGTCGGGCCATTGGTGGCGCTTTAACTGTCATAAAGGTGAGAAGGCCTCTGTATTACCCTATGCAAAATGACATTTAAATGACTGAAAAATGGGGGGAAAAGAGCAGAGCTTCACCAAATTAGCTGAGCACATGCGCCATATTATTCTAAAGAAGCGTGCAAACTTTTATGGAGATCGGGCCATCAGTGGGGGTGTCACAGTTTAAAAGGTAAAAAAAAAAATGCACCACATTTCCATGATAAATGAGCTAAAAGGGCAACAAACGTTCTTTTTCCTCTCCGAGGCACATGTTAGAAGGCTGGATAAAGTTTTTGGAACGCAGCAGCGCAGACGGCAAGCGCCTAGACCCTATAGTTTTTTTTTTAGAGGCCTTTTTGTGGCCCTTTTTTAGCCACTTATTAGGGGTTCAAGCACTTCAGTGCTGAACACCTATTGTAATTGTTAATTTTCCCATGATGCAACATTCAGACATAAAACTGATCGGGCAGACCAAACCGTAAGTCGTGGAGACTTGAAACTTTGGGGGCTGATAGTACTCACACCGCCTACAGCGTCACCAAGGCCCGCCCCGATCGGCCTGACGGGGGCGCTACAGCGGGCAAAAGTACGAAACGGCTCATAACTCATCAACCGTGAGGCGTAGGCTCAAGTGTCTTATATCGCTGGAATCCTTGGCTCGAGGCGGACCAGATGCATGCCTCGGATTTGCTCGTCACCCCGGGAAAATTTTAGGGTATTTGGGGTTTTTCCAAAAACCTACTTTCGCGAACTAGTCCTAGGTTTTTGGCCCGACCGGAACCAAACCAGTGCGGCAAGATTCTCTGGAGTCTGATTGTCAATAATTATCAAAAAAAAGTGTAAATTTCGCTTCACGGTCCCTAAGGGCCGCCAAAATGTTCGAAGTGGGAGGAGCCCATTTTGCTTAATTGGCTATAACTCGTGAACGGAACGAGATTTTTGCACCAAACTCAGCACACGCATGTACGAGCTCATTCTGTGGTCACGTGAAAAAGGGCGCAGCGACTGGCCACTTGGTGGCGCTATAACTGTTAAAAGGGTGTCAAAATGATGTATTTCTATGGAAAAAACACATGAAATGGCTGAAAGCGGCCATCTTGCTGTCTGATTTGCATACAAGCTCACAAAATCGGGCATGCGCATGCGTCACGTGATCCTGAAGAAGCTTGAAAACTTTCATGGACGTCGGGCCATTGGTGGCGCTTTAACTGTCATAAAGGTGAGAAGGCCTCTGTATTACCCTATGCAAAATGACATTTAAATGACTGAAAAATGGGGGGAAAAGAGCAGAGCTTCACCAAATTAGCTGAGCACATGCGCCATATTATTCTAAAGAAGCGTGCAAACTTTTATGGAGATCGGGCCATCAGTGGGGGTGTCACAGTTTAAAAGGTAAAAAAAAAATGCACCACATTTCCATGATAAATGAGCTAAAAGGGCAACAAACGTTCTTTTTCCTCTCCGAGGCACATGTTAGAAGGCTGGATAAAGTTTTTGGAACGCAGCAGCGCAGACGGCAAGCGCCTAGACCATATAGTTTTTTTTTAGAGGCCTTTTTGTGGCCCTTTTTTAGCCACTTATTAGGGGTTCAAGCACTTCAGTGCTGAACACCTATTGTAATTGTTAATTTTCCCATGATGCAACATTCAGACATAAAACTGATCGGGCAGACCAAACCGTAAGTCGTGGAGACTTGAAACTTTGGGGGCTGATAGTACTCACACCGCCTACAGCGTCACCAAGGCCCGCCCCGATCGGCCTGACGGGGGCGCTACAGCGGGCAAAAGTACGAAACGGCTCATAACTCATCAACCGTGAGGCGTAGGCTCAAGTGTCTTATATCGCTGGAATCCTTGGCTCGAGGCGGACCAGATGCATGCCTCGGATTTGCTCGTCACCCTGGGAAAATTTTAGGGTATTTGGGGTTTTTCCAAAAACCTACTTTCGCAAACTAGTCCTAGGTTTTTGGCCCGACCGGAACCAAACCAGTGCGGCAAGATTCTCTGGAGTCTGATTGTCAATAATTATCAAAAAAAAGTGTATATTTCGCTTCACGGTCCCTAAGGGCCGCCAAAATGTTCGAAGTGGGAGGAGCCCATTTTGCTTAATTGGCTATAACTCGTGAACGGAACGAGATTTTTGCACCAAACTCAGCACACGCATGTACGAGCTCATTCTGTGATCACGTGAAAAAGGGCGCAGCGACTGGCCACTTGGTGGCGCTATAACTGTTAAAAGGGTGTCAAAATGATGTATTTCTATGGAAAAAACACATGAAATGGCTGAAAGCGGCCATCTTGCTGTCTGATTTGCATACAAGCTCACAAAATCAGGCATGCGCATGCGTCACGTGATCCTGAAGAAGCTTGAAAACTTTCATGGACGTCGGGCCATTGGTGGCGCTTTAACTGTCATAAAGGTGAGAAGGCCTCTGTATTACCCTATGCAAAATGACATTTAAATGACTGAAAAATGGGGGGAAAAGAGCAGAGCTTCACCAAATTAGCTGAGCACATGCGCCATATTATTCTAAAGAAGCGTGCAAACTTTTATGGAGATCGGGCCATCAGTGGGGGTGTCACAGTTTAAAAGGTAAAAAAAAAATGCACCACATTTCCATGATAAATGAGCTAAAAGGGCAACAAACGTTCTTTTTCCTCTCCGAGGCACATGTTAGAAGGCTGGATAAAGTTTTTGGAACGCAGCAGCGCAGACGGCAAGCGCCTAGACCCTATAGTTTTTTTTTTAGAGGCCTTTTTGTGGCCCTTTTTTAGCCACTTATTAGGGGTTCAAGCACTTCAGTGCTGAACACCTATTGTAATTGTTAATTTTCCCATGATGCAACATTCAGACATAAAACTGATCGGGCAGACCAAACCGTAAGTCGTGGAGACTTGAAACTTTGGGGGCTGATAGTACTCACACCGCCTACAGCGTCACCAAGGCCCGCCCCGATCGGCCTGACGGGGGCGCTACAGCGGGCAAAAGTACGAAACGGCTCATAACTCATCAACCGTGAGGCGTAGGCTCAAGTGTCTTATATCGCTGGAATCCTTGGCTCGAGGCGGACCAGATGCATGCCTCGGATTTGCTCGTCACCCTGGGAAAATTTTAGGGTATTTGGGGTTTTTCCAAAAACCTACTTTCGCGAACTAGTCCTAGGTTTTTGGCCCGACCGGAACCAAACCAGTGCGGCAAGATTCTCTGGAGTCTGATTGTCAATAATTATCAAAAAAAAGTGTAAATTTCGCTTCACGGTCCCTAAGGGCCGCCAAAATGTTCGAAGTGGGAGGAGCCCATTTTGCTTAATTGGCTATAACTCGTGAACGGAACGAGATTTTTGCACCAAACTCAGCACACGCATGTACGAGCTCATTCTGTGGTCACGTGAAAAAGGGCGCAGCGACTGGCCACTTGGTGGCGCTATAACTGTTAAAAGGGTGTCAAAATGATGTATTTCTATGGAAAAAACACATGAAATGGCTGAAAGCGGCCATCTTGCTGTCTGATTTGCATACAAGCTCACAAAATCGGGCATGCGCATGCGTCACGTGATCCTGAAGAAGCTTGAAAACTTTCATGGACGTCGGGCCATTGGTGGCGCTTTAACTGTCATAAAGGTGAGAAGGCCTCTGTATTACCCTATGCAAAATGACATTTAAATGACTGAAAAATGGGGGGAAAAGAGCAGAGCTTCACCAAATTAGCTGAGCACATGCGCCATATTATTCTAAAGAAGCGTGCAAACTTTTATGGAGATCGGGCCATCAGTGGGGGTGTCACAGTTTAAAAGGTAAAAAAAAAATGCACCACATTTCCATGATAAATGAGCTAAAAGGGCAACAAACGTTCTTTTTCCTCTCCGAGGCACATGTTAGAAGGCTGGATAAAGTTTTTGGAACGCAGCAGCGCAGACGGCAAGCGCCTAGACCATATAGTTTTTTTTTTAGAGGCCTTTTTGTGGCCCTTTTTTAGCCACTTATTAGGGGTTCAAGCACTTCAGTGCTGAACACCTATTGTAATTGTTAATTTTCCCATGATGCAACATTCAGACATAAAACTGATCGGGCAGACCAAACCGTAAGTCGTGGAGACTTGAAACTTTGGGGGCTGATAGTACTCACACCGCCTACAGCGTCACCAAGGCCCGCCCCGATCGGCCTGACGGGGGCGCTACAGCGGGCAAAAGTACGAAACGGCTCATAACTCATCAACCGTGAGGCGTAGGCTCAAGTGTCTTATATCGCTGGAATCCTTGGCTCGAGGCGGACCAGATGCATGCCTCGGATTTGCTCGTCACCCTGGGAAAATTTTAGGGTATTTGGGGTTTTTCCAAAAACCTACTTTCGCGAACTAGTCCTAGGTTTTTGGCCCGACCGGAACCAAACCAGTGCGGCAAGATTCTCTGGAGTCTGATTGTCAATAATTATCAAAAAAAAGTGTAAATTTCGCTTCACGGTCCCTAAGGGCCGCCAAAATGTTCGAAGTGGGAGGAGCCCATTTTGCTTAATTGGCTATAACTCGTGAACGGAACGAGATTTTTGCACCAAACTCAGCACACGCATGTACGAGCTCATTCTGTGGTCACGTGAAAAAGGGCGCAGCGACTGGCCACTTGGTGGCGCTATAACTGTTAAAAGGGTGTCAAAATGATGTATTTCTATGGAAAAAACACATGAAATGGCTGAAAGCGGCCATCTTGCTGTCTGATTTGCATACAAGCTCACAAAATCGGGCATGCGCATGCGTCACGTGATCCTGAAGAAGCTTGAAAACTTTCATGGACGTCGGGCCATTGGTGGCGCTTTAACTGTCATAAAGGTGAGAAGGCCTCTGTATTACCCTATGCAAAATGACATTTAAATGACTGAAAAATGGGGGGAAAAGAGCAGAGCTTCACCAAATTAGCTGAGCACATGCGCCATATTATTCTAAAGAAGCGTGCAAACTTTTATGGAGATCGGGCCATCAGTGGGGGTGTCACAGTTTAAAAGGTAAAAAAAAAATGCACCACATTTCCATGATAAATGAGCTAAAAGGGCAACAAACGTTCTTTTTCCTCTCCGAGGCACATGTTAGAAGGCTGGATAAAGTTTTTGGAACGCAGCAGCGCAGACGGCAAGCGCCTAGACCCTATAGTTTTTTTTTTAGAGGCCTTTTTGTGGCCCTTTTTTAGCCACTTATTAGGGGTTCAAGCACTTCAGTGCTGAACACCTATTGTAATTGTTAATTTTCCCATGATGCAACATTCAGACATAAAACTGATCGGGCAGACCAAACCGTAAGTCGTGGAGACTTGAAACTTTAGGGGCTGATAGTACTCACACCGCCTACAGCGTCACCAAGGCCCGCCCCGATCGGCCTGACGGGGGCGCTACAGCGGGCAAAAGTACGAAACGGCTCATAACTCATCAACCGTGAGGCGTAGGCTCAAGTGTCTTATATCGCTGGAATCCTTGGCTCGAGGCGGACCAGATGCATGCCTCGGATTTGCTCGTCACCCGGGAAAATTTTAGGGTATTTGGGGTTTTTCCAAAAACCTACTTTCGCGAACTAGTCCTAGGTTTTTGGCCCGACCGGAACCAAACCAGTGCGGCAAGATTCTCTGGAGTCTGATTGTCAATAATTATCAAAAAAAAGTGTAAATTTCGCTTCACGGTCCCTAAGGGCCGCCAAAATGTTCGAAGTGGGAGGAGCCCATTTTGCTTAATTGGCTATAACTCGTGAACGGAACGAGATTTTTGCACCAAACTCAGCACACGCATGTACGAGCTCATTCTGTGGTCACGTGAAAAAGGGCGCAGCGACTGGCCACTTGGTGGCGCTATAACTGTTAAAAGGGTGTCAAAATGATGTATTTCTATGGAAAAAACACATGAAATGGCTGAAAGCGGCCATCTTGCTGTCTGATTTGCATACAAGCTCACAAAATCGGGCATGCGCATGCGTCACGTGATCCTGAAGAAGCTTGAAAACTTTCATGGACGTCGGGCCATTGGTGGCGCTTTAACTGTCATAAAGGTGAGAAGGCCTCTGTATTACCCTATGCAAAATGACATTTAAATGACTGAAAAATGGGGGGAAAAGAGCAGAGCTTCACCAAATTAGCTGAGCACATGCGCCATATTATTCTAAAGAAGCGTGCAAACTTTTATGGAGATCGGGCCATCAGTGGGGGTGTCACAGTTTAAAAGGTAAAAAAAAAATGCACCACATTTCCATGATAAATGAGCTAAAAGGGCAACAAACGTTCTTTTTCCTCTCCGAGGCACATGTTAGAAGGCTGGATAAAGTTTTTGGAACGCAGCAGCGCAGACGGCAAGCGCCTAGACCATATAGTTTTTTTTTTAGAGGCCTTTTTGTGGCCCTTTTTTAGCCACTTATTAGGGGTTCAAGCACTTCAGTGCTGAACACCTATTGTAATTGTTAATTTTCCCATGATGCAACATTCAGACATAAAACTGATCGGGCAGACCAAACCGTAAGTCGTGGAGACTTGAAACTTTGGGGGCTGATAGTACTCACACCGCCTACAGCGTCACCAAGGCCCGCCCCGATCGGCCTGACGGGGGCGCTACAGCGGGCAAAAGTACGAAACGGCTCATAACTCATCAACCGTGAGGCGTAGGCTCAAGTGTCTTATATCGCTGGAATCCTTGGCTCGAGGCGGACCAGATGCATGCCTCGGATTTGCTCGTCACCCTGGGAAAATTTTAGGGTATTTGGGTTTTTTCCAAAAACCTACTTTCGCAAACTAGTCCTAGGTTTTTGGCCCGACCGGAACCAAACCAGTGCGGCAAGATTCTCTGGAGTCTGATTGTCAATAATTATCAAAAAAAAGTGTAAATTTCGCTTCACGGTCCCTAAGGGCCGCCAAAATGTTCGAAGTGGGAGGAGCCCATTTTGCTTAATTGGCTATAACTCGTGAACGGAACGAGATTTTTGCACCAAACTCAGCACACGCATGTACGAGCTCATTCTGTGGTCACGTGAAAAAGGGCGCAGCGACTGGCCACTTGGTGGCGCTATAACTGTTAAAAGGGTGTCAAAATGATGTATTTCTATGGAAAAAACACATGAAATGGCTGAAAGCGGCCATCTTGCTGTCTGATTTGCATACAAGCTCACAAAATCGGGCATGCGCATGCGTCACGTGATCCTGAAGAAGCTTGAAAACTTTCATGGACGTCGGGCCATTGGTGGCGCTTTAACTGTCATAAAGGTGAGAAGGCCTCTGTATTACCCTATGCAAAATGACATTTAAATGACTGAAAAATGGGGGGAAAAGAGCAGAGCTTCACCAAATTAGCTGAGCACATGCGCCATATTATTCTAAAGAAGCGTGCAAACTTTTATGGAGATCGGGCCATCAGTGGGGGTGTCACAGTTTAAAAGGTAAAAAAAAAATGCACCACATTTCCATGATAAATGAGCTAAAAGGGCAACAAACGTTCTTTTTCCTCTCCGAGGCACATGTTAGAAGGCTGGATAAAGTTTTTGGAACGCAGCAGCGCAGACGGCAAGCGCCTAGACCATATAGTTTTTTTTTAGAGGCCTTTTTGTGGCCCTTTTTTAGCCACTTATTAGGGGTTCAAGCACTTCAGTGCTGAACACCTATTGTAATTGTTAATTTTCCCATGATGCAACATTCAGACATAAAACTGATCGGGCAGACCAAACCGTAAGTCGTGGAGACTTGAAACTTTGGGGGCTGATAGTACTCACACCGCCTACAGCGTCACCAAGGCCCGCCCCGATCGGCCTGACGGGGGCGCTACAGCGGGCAAAAGTACGAAACGGCTCATAACTCATCAACCGTGAGGCGTAGGCTCAAGTGTCTTATATCGCTGGAATCCTTGGCTCGAGGCGGACCAGATGCATGCCTCGGATTTGCTCGTCACCCTGGGAAAATTTTAGGGTATTTGGGGTTTTTCCAAAAACCTACTTTCGCAAACTAGTCCTAGGTTTTTGGCCCGACCGGAACCAAACCAGTGCGGCAAGATTCTCTGGAGTCTGATTGTCAATAATTATCAAAAAAAAGTGTATATTTCGCTTCACGGTCCCTAAGGGCCGCCAAAATGTTCGAAGTGGGAGGAGCCCATTTTGCTTAATTGGCTATAACTCGTGAACGGAACGAGATTTTTGCACCAAACTCAGCACACGCATGTACGAGCTCATTCTGTGGTCACGTGAAAAAGGGCGCAGCGACTGGCCACTTGGTGGCGCTATAACTGTTAAAAGGGTGTCAAAATGATGTATTTCTATGGAAAAAACACATGAAATGGCTGAAAGCGGCCATCTTGCTGTCTGATTTGCATACAAGCTCACAAAATCGGGCATGCGCATGCGTCACGTGATCCTGAAGAAGCTTGAAAACTTTCATGGACGTCGGGCCATTGGTGGCGCTTTAACTGTCATAAAGGTGAGAAGGCCTCTGTATTACCCTATGCAAAATGACATTTAAATGACTGAAAAATGGGGGGAAAAGAGCAGAGCTTCACCAAATTAGCTGAGCACATGCGCCATATTATTCTAAAGAAGCGTGCAAACTTTTATGGAGATCGGGCCATCAGTGGGGGTGTCACAGTTTAAAAGGTAAAAAAAAAATGCACCACATTTCCATGATAAATGAGCTAAAAGGGCAACAAACGTTCTTTTTCCTCTCCGAGGCACATGTTAGAAGGCTGGATAAAGTTTTTGGAACGCAGCAGCGCAGACGGCAAGCGCCTAGACCCTATAGTTTTTTTTTTAGAGGCCTTTTTGTGGCCCTTTTTTAGCCACTTATTAGGGGTTCAAGCACTTCAGTGCTGAACACCTATTGTAATTGTTAATTTTCCCATGATGCAACATTCAGACATAAAACTGATCGGGCAGACCAAACCGTAAGTCGTGGAGACTTGAAACTTTAGGGGCTGATAGTACTCACACCGCCTACAGCGTCACCAAGGCCCGCCCCGATCGGCCTGACGGGGGCGCTACAGCGGGCAAAAGTACGAAACGGCTCATAACTCATCAACCGTGAGGCGTAGGCTCAAGTGTCTTATATCGCTGGAATCCTTGGCTCGAGGCGGACCAGATGCATGCCTCGGATTTGCTCGTCACCCGGGAAAATTTTAGGGTATTTGGGGTTTTTCCAAAAACCTACTTTCGCGAACTAGTCCTAGGTTTTTGGCCCGACCGGAACCAAACCAGTGCGGCAAGATTCTCTGGAGTCTGATTGTCAATAATTATCAAAAAAAAGTGTAAATTTCGCTTCACGGTCCCTAAGGGCCGCCAAAATGTTCGAAGTGGGAGGAGCCCATTTTGCTTAATTGGCTATAACTCGTGAACGGAACGAGATTTTTGCACCAAACTCAGCACACGCATGTACGAGCTCATTCTGTGGTCACGTGAAAAAGGGCGCAGCGACTGGCCACTTGGTGGCGCTATAACTGTTAAAAGGGTGTCAAAATGATGTATTTCTATGGAAAAAACACATGAAATGGCTGAAAGCGGCCATCTTGCTGTCTGATTTGCATACAAGCTCACAAAATCGGGCATGCGCATGCGTCACGTGATCCTGAAGAAGCTTGAAAACTTTCATGGACGTCGGGCCATTGGTGGCGCTTTAACTGTCATAAAGGTGAGAAGGCCTCTGTATTACCCTATGCAAAATGACATTTAAATGACTGAAAAATGGGGGGAAAAGAGCAGAGCTTCACCAAATTAGCTGAGCACATGCGCCATATTATTCTAAAGAAGCGTGCAAACTTTTATGGAGATCGGGCCATCAGTGGGGGTGTCACAGTTTAAAAGGTAAAAAAAAAATGCACCACATTTCCATGATAAATGAGCTAAAAGGGCAACAAACGTTCTTTTTCCTCTCCGAGGCACATGTTAGAAGGCTGGATAAAGTTTTTGGAACGCAGCAGCGCAGACGGCAAGCGCCTAGACCATATAGTTTTTTTTTTAGAGGCCTTTTTGTGGCCCTTTTTTAGCCACTTATTAGGGGTTCAAGCACTTCAGTGCTGAACACCTATTGTAATTGTTAATTTTCCCATGATGCAACATTCAGACATAAAACTGATCGGGCAGACCAAACCGTAAGTCGTGGAGACTTGAAACTTTGGGGGCTGATAGTACTCACACCGCCTACAGCGTCACCAAGGCCCGCCCCGATCGGCCTGACGGGGGCGCTACAGCGGGCAAAAGTACGAAACGGCTCATAACTCATCAACCGTGAGGCGTAGGCTCAAGTGTCTTATATCGCTGGAATCCTTGGCTCGAGGCGGACCAGATGCATGCCTCGGATTTGCTCGTCACCCTGGGAAAATTTTAGGGTATTTGGGGTTTTTCCAAAAACCTACTTTCGCAAACTAGTCCTAGGTTTTTGGCCCGACCGGAACCAAACCAGTGCGGCAAGATTCTCTGGAGTCTGATTGTCAATAATTATCAAAAAAAAGTGTATATTTCGCTTCACGGTCCCTAAGGGCCGCCAAAATGTTCGAAGTGGGAGGAGCCCATTTTGCTTAATTGGCTATAACTCGTGAACGGAACGAGATTTTTGCACCAAACTCAGCACACGCATGTACGAGCTCATTCTGTGGTCACGTGAAAAAGGGCGCAGCGACTGGCCACTTGGTGGCGCTATAACTGTTAAAAGGGTGTCAAAATGATGTATTTCTATGGAAAAAACACATGAAATGGCTGAAAGCGGCCATCTTGCTGTCTGATTTGCATACAAGCTCACAAAATCGGGCATGCGCATGCGTCACGTGATCCTGAAGAAGCTTGAAAACTTTCATGGACGTCGGGCCATTGGTGGCGCTTTAACTGTCATAAAGGTGAGAAGGCCTCTGTATTACCCTATGCAAAATGACATTTAAATGACTGAAAAATGGGGGGAAAAGAGCAGAGCTTCACCAAATTAGCTGAGCACATGCGCCATATTATTCTAAAGAAGCGTGCAAACTTTTATGGAGATCGGGCCATCAGTGGGGGTGTCACAGTTTAAAAGGTAAAAAAAAAATGCACCACATTTCCATGATAAATGAGCTAAAAGGGCAACAAACGTTCTTTTTCCTCTCCGAGGCACATGTTAGAAGGCTGGATAAAGTTTTTGGAACGCAGCAGCGCAGACGGCAAGCGCCTAGACCCTATAGTTTTTTTTTTAGAGGCCTTTTTGTGGCCCTTTTTTAGCCACTTATTAGGGGTTCAAGCACTTCAGTGCTGAACACCTATTGTAATTGTTAATTTTCCCATGATGCAACATTCAGACATAAAACTGATCGGGCAGACCAAACCGTAAGTCGTGGAGACTTGAAACTTTAGGGGCTGATAGTACTCACACCGCCTACAGCGTCACCAAGGCCCGCCCCGATCGGCCTGACGGGGGCGCTACAGCGGGCAAAAGTACGAAACGGCTCATAACTCATCAACCGTGAGGCGTAGGCTCAAGTGTCTTATATCGCTGGAATCCTTGGCTCGAGGCGGACCAGATGCATGCCTCGGATTTGCTCGTCACCCGGGAAAATTTTAGGGTATTTGGGGTTTTTCCAAAAACCTACTTTCGCGAACTAGTCCTAGGTTTTTGGCCCGACCGGAACCAAACCAGTGCGGCAAGATTCTCTGGAGTCTGATTGTCAATAATTATCAAAAAAAAGTGTAAATTTCGCTTCACGGTCCCTAAGGGCCGCCAAAATGTTCGAAGTGGGAGGAGCCCATTTTGCTTAATTGGCTATAACTCGTGAACGGAACGAGATTTTTGCACCAAACTCAGCACACGCATGTACGAGCTCATTCTGTGGTCACGTGAAAAAGGGCGCAGCGACTGGCCACTTGGTGGCGCTATAACTGTTAAAAGGGTGTCAAAATGATGTATTTCTATGGAAAAAACACATGAAATGGCTGAAAGCGGCCATCTTGCTGTCTGATTTGCATACAAGCTCACAAAATCGGGCATGCGCATGCGTCACGTGATCCTGAAGAAGCTTGAAAACTTTCATGGACGTCGGGCCATTGGTGGCGCTTTAACTGTCATAAAGGTGAGAAGGCCTCTGTATTACCCTACACTCAAAAAAATGATTTTAGCTCTTTGTTCAATTTCATTAATTAAAATGAGCATATACAACACAACCCTTCATAGAAATGATTCCAGCTTAATTTCATTAAATGTAATCAATGTAATTTTTAAAACATTTGGTTTACCAAATTTTTTTTATTTGAGTCAACATGAATATTTTTCGTTCGTCTTAACCGGATGTCACTCAAAAAAGAATTTTGGCCTCTTGTTAAAATAATTAATTACAATAAGCAGAAGTAACATGATTGTTTAATATTGTCACAACTTAATTTAATTGTGTTCAATCAACCTAATTCATTTGTGTGAAAACTACATGAATCATTGTTGTTGACATCTAACTGGGCAGTGGATCTGTAGTTCCCAGCATGCTTTGCAAGGGACTGCATTTAGAGGGTCAATTTAGGGGAAAAGTGTTATTTTATGTGTTTTTCAGTAAATGGAAAGTGGTTGTTAGTTAATGTTAGTGTTTAATGTTCAGTTATGTTAGAAACTTAGAGGACTTTCTGTAATGTTTTTGAATTTTGTGGTTACCATTATGCAGAAGAGTGGCGACTGTGTTTAGGCTGTGGGCTCAGTATTACACTATATCTGCATTAATCCTCGTGCTCAGACTGTGGGCACTCCGTATACACTGTGTAAACTGCACTCACAGACCTGCACAAGTAATAATTCAATTGAACATTAGTAGTGTCTACCATTAGATGTGCCCGCAGAGTCAAACTAACTAAAATCATAATATTGGTTATTTCAGGTAGGACAAAAACTAAATGTAGTTAACCTGACAAAACTTTATCTAGCAGGAATAACTAAATTAATTTAAATTCATACAACAAGATTACAACAAATTATTTCAAACTAATTCGATTTTGTTGGAAAAATGTAATTCAATTTCGTGGAAAACCTTTCCTTAATTTAATTAAGTTCGTTCAACAGATTATTTTTTTGAGTGTGTGTGTGTGTGTGTGTGTAAGCATGCATTGAGTTAACATGGAAAAACTGGTTTGCTTTAGTGCAGAAAACTGGTTTAAAGTGAAAGTGAGCCAATAAGTGGTCTTCTAGTGCCCTCTGCTGGCCATTCTACTTAATAATGAAATATTTTACATGTGCTTTTGCATTCATACTTGGACACACACTAAAAATCACGTATATAACTAACTATTATAACACAATAATATTTTGTCAGTGTTCATCACCTCATTTGCACTGACACTTCACATAATTGCTAGTAATGTGGTTAATCATGCTAGAAACATTGTAAATCATAGTAAATAATACTGAAATGAGGTGTATCAAGGTAAATCATGCTAGAATCCTAATAAATCATTCTGGAACATGGTATATGATAGTAAATCATGCTAGAATCATATTAAATAATTCTAGAATGTGGCAAATCGTCGTGGGAGGAGCCTATTTTACTCAAATGGCTATAACTCAAGAAGTAAATGAGATATCTTCACCAAACTCAGTACACATGTGTATGGGTTCAATTTGAGGTCACAGTAAACAATTTTATGGAGATCGGACCATAGGTGGCGCTATAACTGTTAAAAAGCTTTAAAACCATATATATCCCATGGCAAATTGCCTGTATTGGCTGTAAATGGTCTTTTCCATCTATTATGTCAGTGGTTACATGCTTGCTAAATAAATCTTAATAACTTTTGATGCTTTTGTGCTTAAATGCCTTAAAGGCCTTAACTGCTTGAACCCCGATAAATGCTGCTTGCAGTTTTAATTATTATTATTATTCCGCCGTAAAACGCATCGTGCAGCCCAAACCGTAAGAGCTGGAACTTTGAAACTTTGACAGATGGTAGTACAAAAATCGAGGAAAGGTTCAGAGATTATGACCCCGATTGGCCCATAGGTGGCGCTATAACAACCAAAAGCGCGAAACTGCTCATAACTCCTAGACCGTATGTCGTAGACTCAAGTGTCTTATATCATTGGAAAGCTGGACGCCTGACGAACAAAACGTATATATCCGATTTCATTTCCGCCATGATAGATTTTCCGCCATTTTGAATTTTGTCAAAAATCTACTTTTGCGAACTTGTCCCTGGTTTTTTGCCCGATTGGAACCAAACTAGTGCAGAAATGTTCTCTGGAGACTGAATATCAATAATTATCGAAAAAAAGTGGAAATTTCGATTCACGGTCGCTAAGGGGCGCCAAAACGTACGTTGTGGGAGGGGCCTATTTTACTAAAATGGCTATAACTCCCGATGTAAATGAGGTATCTTCACCAAACTTGGTACACATGTGTATGAGCTTACTCTGGGGTCACAGTAAAAAAATTGCGACGATTGGCCTCATGGTGGCGCTATAAAATGAAAAAAACATAAAACAGGCTATAACCACCTGACCGTTAGTCCGATTGACTTGAAAATTGGTATGCAGTGTCTTGGTCCAAGGTGCCATGTATGTGTATGAGGACATTGGCGTATCTAAAAAAACATGGCCGCCATCGGCCAACGAAGTTTGAGCACCTATTAGACAAGGTTATCGGAGGCCGATCGGAACGAAACTCAATGGGCATGTTCGGCTCATGGCCCTAAAGGTCTGTAAGAATTTTGAAAGAAATCGGCCACTAGTTGGCGCTAACGAGTTTTACGGCTCTGTAATCACGTGGTGTTACAAATATCCACACAATATGCATATCATTTTATAGATCTCCTCATCCTGAACAACTTTGCCTCAAGAACCATTGCTGTCAATCAAACTGTTCATTAATTATTCATTAATATGTTAAAAACCTACTTTTGCGAACTAGTCCTAGGTTTTTCGCCTGATCGGAACCAGACCAGTCTAGGACAATTCTCTGGACTCTCTAGATCAATAATTATCAAAAAAAAGTTGAACTTTTGCATTTGGATGGCTGTAATAGGGTCATTCTTAAAATGGGTGTGTCAAAATACATTAAAAAGCCTATAAATCCTAAATAAAAACTCAGAACTTCACAAAAATTGGTCAGCATATGTGACATAACATCATTAACAAGCATGAAAAATTCTATGGAGATCGGACGATAGGTGGCGCTATAACTGTTAAAAAGCTTTAAAATCATATATTTCCTATGGTAAACTGCCTGTATTGGCTGTAAATGGTCTTTTCCATCTCTGATCATATAATTTTCATATCATAATGTTCAAAACTAGTGCAATACAATTCTCTGGACTCACTAGATCAATAATTGTCAGAAAAAGTTGAACTACTTCATTTGGATAGCTATAATAGGTTCACTTCAAAATCTGGCCTTTACCAAGTGTCCCCGAAAGCCTATATCTCTTTAATCAATGCTCAGACCTTCTTAAAAACAAGTCAGAACGTGTGAAATATCACCCTGAACAAGCATGAAAATTTTCAGACAGATCGGACAAAATTTGCCTCTATAACAGTTAAAAAGGTGAAAATGATATGAATTAATGGCATGTTAAGCCAATAAGTGGTATTTTACTGCCCCCTGCTGTTTAAAATAGTCATTTTCTCATATTGGTATTGGTATCAGCCATGGTAAATCATGATAAATGATGGTGTGTGTGTGTGTGTGTGTGTGTGTGTGTGTGTGTGTGTGTGTGTGTGTGTGTGTGTGTGTGTGTGTGTGCTACAAATATAACAAAGGTTTTATTTTCCAACATGAAAACAAACATAACAGAGTGCTAGTGCACAAACAATAACCGACAATGATAATGGATGAGAGGGGAACTTAAATACACAGATCAAGACAAGGACAACAGGTGACGGTTATGATGATGAGGAGCAGGTGATGATGAGGAGGGTGATGAGGAGCAGGTGCAGGTGATGACGACAGATGGTGAATGTGATGAAGACAGAAGGTGAATGTGATGAAGGTGAATGTGACACCAATATCACTGAAACATTTGTGTGTGTGTGTGTGTGTAGCATTATTGTGTGTAGCATATGTAGCAAGTATGCATTATTGAGTTAACATGGAAACACTGGTTTGCTTTAGTGCAGAAAACTGGTCAAAATCATGAGGTTTAAAGTGAAAGTGAGCCAATAAGTGGTCTTCTACTGCCCTCTGCTGGCCATTCTACTTATTAATTAAATTTTTCCACATGTGCTTGCATTTATACTTGAATACACACTAAAAATCACTTATATAGCAATAACTATTATAACATAATCATATTTTGTCAGTGTTAATCACTTTATTTGCACTGACACTTCAAATAATTGCTAGTAATGTGGTAAATCATGGTAAATCATGGTTAACTATGCTGTGTGTGTGTGTGTGTGTGTGTGTGTGTGTGTGTGTGTGTAAGCATGCATTGAGTTAACATGGATAAACTGGTTTGCTTTAGTGCAGAAAACTGGTTTAAAGTGAAAGTGAGCCAATAAGTGGTCTTCTACTGCCCTCTGCTGGCCATTCTACTTATTAATGAAATATTTCAACATGTGCTTGCATTCATACTTGAATACACACTAAAAAAATCACTTATATAGCAATAACTATTATAACACAATCATATTTTGTCAGTGTTAACCACTTTATTTGCACTGACACTTCAAAAAATTGCTAGTAATGTGATAAATCAGGCTAGAAACATGGTAAATCAAAGTAAATAATCCTAGATTGTCGTTTATCTCTTGGTAAATAATACTAGAACGTGGTATATCATGGTAAATCATGGTTAACTATGCTGTGTGTGTATGTGTGTGTGTGTGTGTGTGTGTGTGTGTGTGTGTGTGTGTGTGTGTGTGTGTGTGTGTGTGTGTGTGTGTGTGTGTGTGTTTGTG
The DNA here is from genome assembly GCF_964197995.2 of Scardinius erythrophthalmus. NCBI lineage: Eukaryota > Metazoa > Chordata > Actinopteri > Cypriniformes > Leuciscidae > Scardinius > Scardinius erythrophthalmus. The sequence continues at coordinate 29,284 of NW_028296272.1, forward strand.
TGTGTGTGTGTGTGTGTGTGTGTGTGTGTGTGTGTAAGCATGCATTGAGTTAACATGGAAAAACTGGTTTGCTTTAGTGCAGAAAACTGGTTTAAAGTGAAAGTGAGCCAATAAGTGGTCTTCTACTGCCCTCTGCTGGCCATTCTACTTAATAATGAAATATTTTACATGTGCTTTTGCATTCATACTTGGACACACACTAAAAATCACGTATATAACTAACTATTATAACACAATAATATTTTGTCAGTGTTCATCACCTCATTTGCACTGACACTTCACATATTTGCTAGTAATGTGGTTAATCATGCTAGAAACATTGTAAATCATAGTAAATAATACTGAAATGAGGTGTATCAAGGTAAATCATGCTAGAATCCTAATAAATCATTCTGGAACATGGTATATGATAGTAAATCATGCTAGAATCATATTAAATAATTCTAGAATGTGGCAAATCGTTGTGGGAGGAGCCTATTTTACTCAAATGGCTATAACTCAAGAAGTAAATGAGATATCTTCACCAAACTCAGTACACATGTGTATGGGTTCAATTTGAGGTCACAGTAAACAATTCTATGGAGATCGGAGCATAGGTGGCGCTATAACTGTTAAAAAGCTTTAAAACCATATATATCCCATGGCAAATTGCCTGTATTGGCTGTAAATGGTCTTTTCCATCTATTATGTCAGTGGTTACATGCTTGCTAAATAAATCTTAATAACTTGTGATGCTTTTGTGCTTAAATGCCTTAAAGGCCTTAACTGCTTGAACCCCGATAAATGCTGCTTGCAGCTTTAATTATTATTATTATTCTTCCCTAAAACGCATCGTGCAGCCAAAACCGTAAGGCCTAGAGACGTGATACTTGGTCAAATGGTAGTAGTATTGCTCGCTACTCAGATACACGGACTTAGCCAAATCGGCCCATAGGTGGCGCTACAGCGACCAAAAGCGCGAAACTGCTCAGAACTCCTAGACCGTATGTCGTAGACTCAAGTGTCTTATATCATTGGAAAGCTGGATGCCTGACGAACAAAACGTATATCTCCGATTTCATTTCCGCCATGATAGATTTTCCGCCATTTTGAATTTTGCCAAAAACCTACTTTTGCGAACTAGTCCTAGGTTTTTCGCCCGATCGGAACCAAACCAGTACAGAAATGTTCTCTGGAGTCTGAATATCAATAATTATCGAAAAAAAGTTGAAATTTCGATTCACGGACGCTAAGGGGCGCCAAAACGTACGTTGTGGGAGGGGCCTATTTTACTAAAATGGCTATAACTCCAGAAGTAAATGAGGTATCTTCACCAAACTCGGTAAACATGTGTAAGAGGTCAATCTGAGGTCACAGTAAAAAAATCGCGGCGATTGGCCACATGGTGGCGCTATAACATGAAAAAAACATAAAACAGGCTTTAACCACCTGACCGTTAGTCCGATTGACTTGAAAATTGGTATGCAGTGTCTTGGCCCAAGGTGTCATGTATGTCTATGAGGACATTGGTGTATCTCGAAAAACATGGCCGCCATCGGCCAATGAAGTTTGAGCACCTATTAGACAAGGTTAACGGAGGCCGATCGGAACGACACTCAATGGGCATGTTCAACTCATAGCCCTAGAGGTCTGTAAGAATTTTGAAAGAAATCAGCCACTAGTTGGCGCTAACGAGTTTTACGGCTCTGTAATCACGTGGTGTTACACTTATTGTCACAAAATGCATATCATTTGATAGATCTGCTCATGCTGAACAACATTGCCTCAAGAACCATTGCTGTCAATCAAATCGTTCATTAATTATTTGCGAATATGTTAAAAACCTACTTTTGCGAACTAGTCCCTGGTTTTTCGCCCGATCGGAACCAGACCAGTCTAGGACAATTCTCTGGACTCTCCTGATCAATAATTATCGAAAAAAAGTTGAACTTTTGAATTTTTCGTATGGCTATAATTGGGTCATAAAGAAAATGGGCGTGGCAAAATGCACTCAAAAGCCTATAAATCCTAAACGAAAACTCAGAACTTCACAAAAATTGGTGAGCATATGTGCCATAACATTGTAAACAAGCGTGCAAAATTTCATGGAGATCGGACAATAGCTGGCGCTATAACTGTCAAAAAGCTTTGAAAACCATATATTTCCTATGGTAAATTGCCTGTATTGGCTGTAAATGGTCTTTTCCATCTATTATTTCAGTGGTTAAAAGCTTTCCAAATAAAACTTAATGTCTTAAATGCTTATGTGCTTAAAGGCCTTAAATGCTTGAACCCCGATAAATGCTGCTTGCAGCTTTAATTAGGGGTTCAAGCACGAAGTGCTGAAACCCTATTGTAATTGTGCTGATTTTTATTATTATTATTATTATTAGGGGTTCAAGCACGAAGTGCTGAAACCCTATTGTAATTGTACTGATTTTTAGGGGTTCAAGCACGAAGTGCTGAAACCCTATTGTAATTGTACTGATTTTTATTATTATTAGGGGTTCAAGCACGAAGTGCTGAAACCCTATTGTAATTGTGCTGATTTTTATTATTATTATTATTATTATTATTCTGCCGTAAAACGCATCGTGCAGCCCAAACCGTAAGGGCTAGAGCTTTGAAACTTTGCCATATGGTAGTACAAAAATCGAGGAGAGGTTATCAAATTATGACCCCGATTGGCCCATAGGTGGCGCTATAGCAACCAAAAGCGCGAAACTGCTCATAACTCCTAGACCGTAAGTCATAGACTCAAGTGTCTTATATCATTGGAAAGCTGGACGCCTGACGAACAAAACGTATATCTCCGATTTTATTTCCGCCATGATAGATTTTCCGCCATTTTGAATTTTGTCGAAAATCTACTTTTGCGAACTAGTCCCTGGTTTTTTGCCCGATCGGAACCAAACCAGTGCAGAATTGTTCTCTGGAGTCTGAATATCAATAATTATCAAAAAAAAGTTGAAATTTCGATTCACGGTCGCTAGGGGGTGCAAAATTAACGTTGTGGGAGGAGCCTATTTTACTAAAATGGCTATAACTCCAGAAGTAAAAGAGGTATTTTAACCAAACCTGGTACACATGTGTAAGACGTCAATATGAGGTCACGGTAAAAAAATCGCGGCGATTGGTCACATGGTGGCGCTATAACATGAAAAAAACATAAAACAGGCTATAACCACCTGACCGTTAGTCCGATTGACTTGAAAATTGGTATGCAGTGTCTTGGTCCAAGGTGCCATGTATGTCTATGAGGACATTGGTGTATCTCAAAAAACATGGCCGCCATCGGCCAATGAAGTTTGAGCACCTATTAGACAAGGTTAACGGAGGCCTATCGGAACGAAACTCGGTGGGCATGTTCGACTCATGGCCCTAGAGGTCTGTAAGAATTTTAAAAGAAATCGGCCACTAGTTGGCGCTAACGAGTTTTATGGCTCTGTAATCACGTGGTGTTACACTTATTGTCACAAAATGCATACCATTTGATAGATCTCCTCTTGTTGAACAACTTTGCCTCAAGAACCATTGCTGTCAATCAAACCGTTCATTAAATATTCGTAATTATGTTAAAAACCTACTTTTGCGAACTAGTCCTAGGTTTTTCGCCCGATCAGAACCAAACGAGTCTAGGACAATTCTATGGACTCTCAAGATCAATAATTATCAAAAAAAAGTTGAACTTTTGCATTTTTCGCATGGGTATATTGGGTCATAAAGAAAATGGGCGTGGCAAAATGCACTCAAAAGCCTATAAATCCTAAACGAAAACTCAGAACTTCACGAAAATTGGTGAGCTTATGTGCCATAACATCATTAACAAGCATGCAAAATTTCATGGAGATCGGACTATAGATGGTGCTATAACTGTTAAAAAGCTTTAAAAAACACATATTTCCTATGGTAAATTGCCTGTATTGGCTGTAAATGGACTTTTCCATCTATTATTTCAGTGGTTAAAAGCTTTCTAAATAAATCTTAATGTCTTAAATGCTTATGTGCCTAAAGGCCTTAAATGCTTGAACCCCGATAAATGCTGCTTGCAGCTTTAATTATTATTATTATTATTCTGCCGTAAAACGCATCGTGCAGCCCAAACCGTAAGGGCTAGAGCTTTGAAACTTTGCCAGATGGTAGTACAAAAATCGAGGAGAGGTTATCAAATTATGACCTCGATTGGCCCATAGGTGGCGCTATAACAACCAAAAGCGCGAAAGTGGTCATAACTCCTGGACCGTATGTCGTAGACACAAGTGTCTTATATCATTGGAAAGCTGGTCGTCTGACGAACAAAACGTATATCTCCGATTTCATTTCCGTCATGATAGATTTTCCGCCATTTTGAATTTTGTTGAAAACCTACTTTTGCGAACTAGTCCCTGGTTTTTTGCTCGATCGGAACCAAACCAGTGCAGAATTGTTCTCTGGAGACTGAATATCAATAATTATCGAAAAAAAGTTGAAATTTCGATTCAGGGTCGCTAGGGGGCGCAAAATTAACGTTGTGGGCGGAGCCTATTTTACTAAAATGGCTATAACTCCAGAAGTAAATGAGGTATTTTCACCAAACTTGGTACACGTATGTAAGAGGTCAATCTGAGGACACGGTAAAAAAATCGCGGCGATTGGCCACATGGTGGCGCTATAACATGAAAAAAACATAAAACAGGCTATAACCACCTGACCGTTAGTCCGATTGACTTGAAAATTGGTATGCAGTGTCTTGGTCCAAGGTGCCATGTATGTCTATGAGGACATTGGTGTATCTCAAAAAACATGGCCGCCATTGGCCAATGAAGTTGAGCACCTATTAGACAAGGTTAACGGAGGCCGATCGGAACGAAACTCGGTGGGCATGTTCGACTCATGGCCCTAGAGGTCTGTAAGAATTTTGAAAGAAATCGGCCACTAGTTGGCGCTAACGAGTTTTATGGCTCTGTAATCACGTGGTGTTAGATATATTGTCACAAAATGCATATCATTTGATAGATCTGCTCATGCTGAACAACTTTGCCTCTAGAACCATTGCTGTCAATCAAACCGTTCATTAAATATTCATGAATATGTTAAAAACCTACTTTTGCGAACTAGTCCCTGGTTTTTCGCCCGATCGGAACCAGACCAGTTCTAGGACAATTCTATGGACTCTCTAGATCAATAATTATCAAAAAAAAGTTGAACTTTTGTATTTGTATGGCTGTAATAGGGTCATTTATAAAATGGGTGTGGCAAAATACACTCAAAAGCCTATAAATCCTAAATGAAAACTCAGAACTTCACAAAAATTGGTGAGCATATGTGTCATAACATCACAAACAAGCTTGCAAAATTTTATGGAGATTGGACAATAGTTGGCGCTATAACTGTTAAAAAGCTTTAAAACCATATATTTCCTATGGTAAACTGCCTGTATTGGCTGTAAATGGTCTTTTCCATGTCTGATCATATAATTTTCATATCATAATGTTCAAAACTAGTGCAATACAATTCTCTGGACTCACTAGATCAATAATTGTCAGAAAAAGTTGAACTACTTCATTTGGATAGCTATAATAGGTTCACTTCAAAATCTGGCCTTTACCAAGTGTCCCCGAAAGCCTATATCTCTTTAATCAATGCTCAGACCTTCTTAAAAACAAGTCAGAACGTGTGAAATATCACCCTGAACAAGCATGAAAATTTTCAGACAGATCGGACAAAATTTGCCTCTATAACAGTTAAAAAGGTGAAAATGATATGATTTAATGGCATGTTAAGCCAATAAGTGGTATTTTACTGCCCCCTGCTGTTTAAAATAGTCATTTTCTCATATTGGTATTGGTATCAGCCATGGTAAATCATGATAAATGATGGTGTGTGTGTGTGTGTGTGTGTGTGTGTGTGTGTGTGTGTGTGTGTGTGTGTGTGTGTGTGTGTGTGTGTGTGTGTGTGTGTGTGTGTGTGTGTGTGGTACAAATATAACAAAGGTTTTATTTTCCAACATGAAAACAAACATAACAGAGTGCTAGTGCACAAACAATAACCGACAATGATAATGGATGAGAGGGGAACTTAAATACACAGATCAAGACAAGGACAACAGGTGACGGTTATGATGATGAGGTGCAGGTGATGATGAGGAGGGTGATGAGGAGCAGGTGCAGGTGATGACGACAGATGGTGAATGTGATGAAGACAGAAGGTGAATGTGATGAAGGTGAATGTGACACCAATATCACTGAAACATTGTGTGTGTGTGTGTGTGTGTGTGTGTGTGTGTGTGTGTGTGTGTGTGTGTGTGTGTGTGTGTGTGTGTGTGTGTGTGTGTGTGTGTAGCATTATTGTGTGTAGCATATGTAGCAAGTATGCATTATTGAGTTAACATGGAAACACTGGTTTGCTTTAGTGCAGAAAACTGGTCAAAATCATGAGGTTTAAAGTGAAAGTGAGCCAATAAGTGGTCTTCTACTGCCCTCTGCTGGCCCTTCTACTTATTAATTAAATTTTTCCACATGTGCTTGCATTTATACTTGAATACACACTAAAAATCACTTATATAGCAATAACTATTATAACACAATCATATTTTGTCAGTGTTAATCACTTTATTTGCACTGACACTTCAAATAATTGCTAGTAATGTGATAAATCAGGCTAGAAACATGGTAAATCAAAGTAAATAATACTAGATTGTCGTTTATCTCCTGGTAAATAATACTAGAACGTGGTATATCATGGTAAATCATGGTTAACTATGCTGTGTGTGTATGTGTGTGTGTGTGTGTGTGTGTGTGTGTGTGTGTGTGTGTGTGTGTGTGTGTGTGTGTAAGCATGCATTGAGTTAACATGGAAAAACTGGTTTGATTTAGTGCAGAAAACTGGTTTAAAGTGAAAGTGAGCCAATAAGTGGTCTTCTAGTGCCCTCTGCTGGCCATTCAACTTAATAATGAAATATTTTACATGTGCTTTTGCATTCATACTTGGACACACACTAAAAATCACGTATATAACTAACTATTATAACACAATAATATTTTGTCAGTGTTCATCACCTCATTTGCACTGACACTTCACATAATTGCTAGTAATGTGGTTAATCATGCTAGAAACATTGTAAATCATAGTAAATAATACTGAAATGAGGTGTATCAAGGTAAATCATGCTAGAATCCTAATAAATCATTCTGGAACATGGTATATGATAGTAAATCATGCTAGAATCATATTAAATAATTCTAGAATGTGGCAAATCGTCGTGGGAGGAGCCTATTTTACTCAAATGGCTATAACTCAAGAAGTAAATGAGATATCTTCACCAAACTCAGTACACATGTGTATGGGTTCAATTTGAGGTCACAGTAAACAATTTTATGGAGATCGGACCATAGGTGGCGCTATAACTGTTAAAAAGCTTTAAAACCATATATATCCCATGGCAAATTGCCTGTATTGGCTGTAAATGGTCTTTTCCATCTATTATGTCAGTGGTTACATGCTTGCTAAATAAATCTTAATAACTTTTGATGCTTTTGTGCTTAAATGCCTTAAAGGCCTTAACTGCTTGAACCCCGATAAATGCTGCTTGCAGCTTTAATTATTAGGGGTTCAAGCACGAAGTGCTGAAACCCTATTGTAATTGTGCTGATTTTTATTATTATTATTATTATTATTATTCTGCCGTAAAACGCATCGTGCAGCCCAAACCGTAAGAGCTGGAACTTTGAAACTTTGACAGATGGTAGTACAAAAATCGAGGAAAGGTTCAGAGATTATGACCCCGATTGGCCCATAGGTGGCGCTATAACAACCAAAAGCGCGAAACTGCTCATAACTCCTAGACCGTATGTCGTAGACTCAAGTGTCTTATATCATTGGAAAGCTGGACGCCTGACGAACAAAACGTATATCTCCGATTTCATTTCCGCCATGATAGATTTTCCGCCATTTTGAATTTTGTCAAAAATCTACTTTTGCGAACTAGTCCCTGGTTTTTTGCCCGATTGGAACCAAACTAGTGCAGAAATGTTCTCTGGAGACTGAATATCAATAATTATCGAAAAAAAGTGGAAATTTCGATTCACGGTCGCTAAGGGGCGCCAAAACGTACGTTGTGGGAGGGGCCTATTTTACTAAAATGGCTATAACTCCCGATGTAAATGAGGTATCTTCACCAAACTTGGTACACATGTGTATGAGCTTACTCTGGGGTCACAGTAAAAAAATCGCGACGATTGGCCTCATGGTGGCGCTATAAAATGAATAAAACATAAAACAGGCTATAACCACCTGACCGTTAGTCCGATTGACTTGAAAATTGGTATGCAGTGTCTTGGTCCAAGGTGCCATGTATGTGTTTGAGGACATTGGCGTATCTCAAAAAACATGGCCGCCATCGGCCAACGAAGTTTGAGCACCTATTAGACAAGGTTAACGGAGGCCGATCGGAACGAAACTCAATGGGCATGTTCGGCTCATGGCCCTAAAGGTCTGTAAGAATTTTGAAAGAAATCGGCCACTAGTTGGCGCTAACGAGTTTTACGGCTCTGTAATCACATGGTGTTACAAATATCCACACAATATGCATATCATTTGATAGATCTCCTCATCCTGAACAACTTTGCCTCAAGAACCATTGCTGTCAATCAAACTGTTCATTAATTATTCATTAATATGTTAAAAACCTACTTTTGCGAACTAGTCCTAGGTTTTTTGCCCGATCGGAACCAGACCAGTCTAGGACAATTCTCTGGACTCTCTAGATCAATAATTATCAAAAAAAAGTTGAACTTTTGCATTTGGATGGCTGTAATAGGGTAATTTATAAAATGGGCGTGTCAAAATACATTAAAAAGCCTATAAATCCTAAATAAAAACTCAGAACTTCACAAAAATTGGTCAGCATATGTGACATAACATCATTAACAAGCATGAAAAATTCTATGGAGATCGGACAATAGGTGGCGCTATAACTGTTAAAAAGCTTTAAAATCATATATTTCCTATGGTAAACTGCCTGTATTGGCTGTAAATGGTCTTTTCTATCTCTGATCATATAATTTTCATATCATAATGTTCAAAACTAGTGCAATACAATTCTCTGGACTCACTAGATCAATAATTGTCAGAAAAAGTTGAACTACTTAATTTGGATAGTTATAATAGGTTCACTTCAAAATCTGGCCTTTACCAAGTGTCCCCGAAAGCCTATATCTCTTTAATCAATGCTCAGACCTTCTTAAAAACAAGTCAGAACGTGTGAAATATCACCCTGAACAAGCATGAAAATTTTCAGACAGATCGGACAAAATTTGCCTCTATAACAGTTAAAAAGGTGAAAATGATATGAATTAATGGCATGTTAAGCCAATAAGTGGTATTTTACTGCCCCCTGCTGTTTAAAATAGTCATTTTCTCATATTGGTATTGGTATCAGCCATGGTAAATCATGATAAATGATGGTGTGTGTGTGTGTGTGTGTGTGTGTGTGTGTGTGTGTGTGTGTGTGTGTGTGTGTGTGTGTGTGTGTGTGTGTGTGTGTGGTACAAATATAACAAAGGTTTTATTTTCCAACATGAAAACAAACATAACAGAGTGCTAGTGCACAAACAATAACCGACAATGATAATGGATGAGAGGGGAACTTAAATACACAGATCAAGACAAGGACAACAGGTGACGGTTATGATGATGAGGAGCAGGTGATGATGAGGAGGGTGATGAGGAGCAGGTGCAGGTGATGACGACAGATGGTGAATGTGATGAAGACAGAAGGTGAATGTGATGAAGGTGAATGTGACACCAATATCACTGAAACATTTGTGTGTGTGTGTGTGTGTAGCATTATTGTGTGTAGCATATGTAGCAAGTATGCATTATTGAGTTAACATGGAAAAACTGGTTTGCTTTAGTGCAGAAAAATGGTCAAAATCATGAGGTTTAAAGTGAAAGTGAGCCAATAAGTGGTCTTCTACTGCCCTCTGCTGGCCATTGTACTTATTAATTAAATTTTTCCACATGTGCTTGCATTTATACTTGAATACACACTAAATATCACTTATATAGCAATAACTATTATAACACAATCATATTTTGTCAGTGTTAATCACTTTATTTGCACTGACACTTCAAATAATTGCTAGTAATGTGGTAAATCATGGTAAATCATGGTTAACTATGCTGTGTGTGTGTGTGTGTGTGTGTGTGTGTGTGTGTGTGTGTGTGTGTGTGTGTGTGTGTGTGTGTGTGTGTGTAAGCATGCATTGAGTTAACATGGATAAACTGGTTTGCTTTAGTGCAGAAAACTGGTTTAAAGTGAAAGTGAGCCAATAAGTGGTCTTCTACTGCCCTCTGCTGGCCATTCTACTTATTAATGAAATATTTCAACATGTGCTTGCATTCATACTTGAATACACACTAAAAAAATCACTTATATAGCAATAACTATTATAACACAATCATATTTTGTCAGTGTTAATCACTTTATTTGCACTGACACTTCAAATAATTGCTAGTAATGTGATAAATCAGGCTAGAAACATGGTAAATCAAAGTAAATAATACTAGATTGTCGTTTATCTCCTGGTAAATAATACTAGAACGTGGTATATCATGGTAAATCATGGTTAACTATGCTGTGTGTGTATGTGTGTGTGTGTGTGTGTGTGTGTGTGTGTGTGTGTGTGTGTGTGTGTGTGTGTAAGCATGCATTGAGTTAACATGGAAAAACTGGTTTGCTTTAGTGCAGAAAACTGGTTTAAAGTGAAAGTGAGCCAATAAGTGGTCTTCTAGTGCCCTCTGCTGGCCATTCTACTTAATAATGAAATATTTTACATGTGCTTTTGCATTCATACTTGGACACACACTAAAAATCACGTATATAACTAACTATTATAACACAATAATATTTTGTCAGTGTTCATCACCTCATTTGCACTGACACTTCACATAATTGCTAGTAATGTGGTTAATCATGCTAGAAACATTGTAAATCATAGTAAATAATACTGAAATGAGGTGTATCAAGGTAAATCATGCTAGAATCCTAATAAATCATTCTGGAACATGGTATATGATAGTAAATCATGCTAGAATCATATTAAATAATTCTAGAATGTGGCAAATCGTTGTGGGAGGAGCCTATTTTACTCAAATGGCTATAACTCAAGAAGTAAATGAGATATCTTCACCAAACTCAGTACACATGTGTATGGGTTCAATTTGAGGTCACAGTAAACAATTTTATGGAGATCGGACCATAGGTGGCGCTATAACTGTTAAAAAGCTTTAAAACCATATATATCCCATGGCAAATTGCCTGTATTGGCTGTAAATGGTCTTTTCCATCTATTATGTCAGTGGTTACATGCTTGCTAAATAAATCTTAATAACTTTTGATGCTTTTGTGCTTAAATGCCTTAAAGGCCTTAACTGCTTGAACCCCGATAAATGCTGCTTGCAGCTTTAATTATTATTATTATTATTATTATTCTGCCGTAAAACGCATCGTGCAGCCCAAACCGTAAGGGCTAGAGCATTGAAACTTTGCCAGATGGTAGTACAAAAATCGAGGAGAGGTTCAGAGATTATGACCCCGATTGGCCCATAGGTGGCGCTATAGCAACCAAAAGCGCGAAACTGCTCATAACTCCTAGACCGTATGTCGCAGACTCAAGTGTCTTATATCATTGGAAAGCTGGACGCCTGACGAACAAAACGTATATCTCCGATTTCATTTCCGTCATGATAGATTTTCCGCCATTTTGAATTTTGTCGAAAATCTACTTTTGCGAACTAGTCCCTGGTTTTTTGCCCGATCGGAGCCAAACCAGTGCAGAAATGTTCTCTGGAGTCTGAAGATCAATAATTATCGAAAAAATGTTGAAATTTCGATTCATGGACGCTAGGGGGCGCAAAATAATCGTTGTGGGAGGAGCCTATTTTACTAAAATGGCTATAACTTAAAAAGTAAATAAGATAGCTTCACCAAACTCGGTACACATGTGTATGGGTTCATTCTGGGGTCACAGTAAAAAAATCGCGACGATTGAACACTAGGTGGCGCTATAACATGAAAAAAACATGAAAAGGGCTATAACCACCTGACCATTAGTCCGATTGACTTGAAAATTGGTATGCAGTGTCTTGGTCCAAGGTGCCATGTATGTCTATGAGGACATTGGCGTATCTAAAAAAACATGGCCGCCATTGGCCAATGAAGTTGAGCACCTATTAGACAAGGTTAACGGAGGCCGATCGGAACGAAACTCGATGGGCATGTTCGACTCATGGCCCTAGAGGTCTGTAAGAATTTTGAAAGAAATCGGCCACTAGTTGGCGCTAACGAGTTTTTTGGCTCTGTAATCACGTGGTGTTACACTTATCGTCACAAAAAGCATATCATTTGATATATCTGCTCATGCTGAACAACTTTGCCTCAAGAACCATTTCTGTCAATCAAACAGTTAATTAAATATTCATGAATATGTTAAAAACCTACTTTTGCGAACTAGTCCCTGGTTTTTCGCCCGATCGGAACCAAACCAGTCTAGGACAATTCTCTGGACTCTCTAGATCAATAATTATCAAAAAAAGTTGAACTTTTGCATTTGGATGGCTGTAATAGGGTCATTTATAAAATGGGCGGGGCAAAATAAATAAAAAAGCCTATAAATCATAAATAAAAACTCAGAACTTCACAAAAATTGGTGAACATATGTGAAATAACATCATTAACAAGCATGCCAAATTTTATGGAGATCGGACCAAAGGTGGCGCTATAACTGTTAAAAGCTTTAAAACCATATATTTCCTATGGTAAATGGTCTTTTTCATCTATTATGTCAGTAGTTACATGCTTGCTAAATAAATCTTAATAACTTTTGATGCTTTTATGCTTAAAGGCCTTAAAGGCCTTAATTGCTTGAACCCCGATAAACGCTGCTTGCAGCTTTAATTATTATTATTATTATTCCGCCGTAAAATGCATCGTGCAGCCCAAACCGTAAGAGCTGGAACTTTGAAACTTTGACAGATGGTAGTACAAAAATCGAGGAAAGCTTCAGAGATTATGACCCCGATTGGCCCATAGGTGGCGCTATAACAACCAAAAGCGCGAAACTGCTCATTACTCCTAGACCGTATGTCGTAGACTCAAGTGTCTTATATCATTGGAAAGCTGGACGCCTGACGAACAAAACGTATATCTCCGATTTCATTTCCGCCATGATAGATTTTCCGCCATTTTGAATTTTGTCAAAAATCTACTTTTGCGAACTAGTCCCTGGTTTTTTGCCCGATTGGAACCAAACTAGTGCAGAAATGTTCTCTGGAGACTGAATATCAATAATTATCGAAAAAAAGTGGAAATTTCGATTCACGGTTGCTAAGGGGCGCCAAAACGTACGTTGTGGGAGGGGCCTATTTTACTAAAATGGCTATAACTCCCGATGTAAATGAGGTATCTTCACCAAACTTGGTACACGTGTATGAGCTTACTCTGGGGTCACAGTAAAAAAATCGCGACGATTGGCCTCATGGTGGCGCTATAAAATGAAAAAAACATAAAACAGGCTATAACCACCTGACCGTTAGTCCGATTGACTTGAAAATTGGTATGCAGTGTCTTGGTCCAAGGTGCCATGTATGTCTATGAGGACATTGGCGTATCTCAAAAAACATGGCCGCCATTGGCCAACGAAGTTTGAGCACCTATTAGACAAGGTTAACGGAGGCCGATCGGAACGAAACTCAATGGGCATGTTCGGCTCATGGCCCTAAAGGTCTGTAAGAATTTTGAAAGAAATCGGCCACTAGTTGGCGCTAACGAGTTTTACGGCTCTGTAATCACGTGGTGTTACAAATATCCACACAATATGCATATCATTTGATAGATCTCCTCATCCTGAACAACTTTGCCTCAAGAACCATTGCTGTCAATCAAACTGTTCATTAATTATTCATTAATATGTTAAAAACCTACTTTTGCGAACTAGTCCTAGGTTTTTTGCCCGATCGGAACCAGACCAGTCTAGGACAATTCTCTGGACTCTCTAGATCAATAATTATCAAAAAAAGTTGAACTTTTGCATTTGGATGGCTGTAATAGGGTAATTTATAAAATGGGCGTGTCAAAATACATTAAAAAGCCTATAAATCCTAAATAAAAACTCAGAACTTCACAAAAATTGGTCAGCATATGTGACATAACATCATTAACAAGCATGAAAAATTCTATGGAGATCGGACGATAGGTGGCGCTATAACTGTTAAAAAGCTTTAAAATCATATATTTCCTATGGTAAACTGCCTGTATTGGCTGTAAATGGTCTTTTCCATCTCTGATCATATAATTTTCATATCATAATGTTCAAAACTAGTGCAATACAATTCTCTGGACTCACTAATTCAATAATTGTCAGAAAAAGTTGAACTACTTCATTTGGATAGCTATAATAGGTTCACTTCAAAATCTGGCCTTTACCAAGTGTCCCCGAAAGCCTATATCTCTTTAATCAATGCTCAGACCTTCTTAAAAACAAGTCAGAACGTGTGAAATATCACCCTGAACAAGCATGAAAATTTTCAGACAGATCGGACAAAATTTGCCTCTATAACAGTTAAAAAGGTGAAAATGATATGAATTAATGGCATGTTAAGCCAATAAGTGGTATTTTACTGCCCCCTGCTGTTTAAAATAGTCATTTTCTCATATTGGTATTGGTATCAGCCATGGTAAATCATGATAAATGATGGTGTGTGTGTGTGTGTGTGTGTGTGTGTGTGTGTGTGTGTGTGTGTGTGTGTGTGTGGTACAAATATAACAAAGGTTTTATTTTCCAACATGAAAACAAACATAACAGAGTGCTAGTGCACAAACAATAACCGACAATGATAATGGATGAGAGGGGAACTTAAATACACAGATCAAGACAAGGACAACAGGTGACGGTTATGATGATGAGGAGCAGGTGATGATGAGGAGGGTGATGAGGAGCAGGTGCAGGTGATGACGACAGATGGTGAATGTGATGAAGACAGAAGGTGAATGTGATGAAGGTGAATGTGACACCAATATCACTGAAACATTGTGTGTGTGTGTGTGTGTGTGTGTGTGTGTGTGTGTGTGTGTGTGTGTGTGTGTAGCATTATTGTGTGTAGCATATGTAGCAAGTATGCATTATTGAGTTAACATGGAAACACTGGTTTGCTTTAGTGCAGAAAACTGGTCAAAATCATGAGGTTTAAAGTGAAAGTGAGCCAATAAGTGGTCTTCTACTGCCCTCTGCTGGCCATTCTACTTAATTAAATTTTTCCACATGTGCTTGCATTTATACTTGAATACACACTAAAAATCACTTATATAGCAATAACTATTATAACATAATCATATTTTGTCAGTGTTAATCACTTTATTTGCACTGACACTTCAAATAATTGCTAGTAATGTGGTAAATCATGGTAAATCATGGTTAACTATGCTGTGTGTGTGTGTGTGTGTGTGTGTGTGTGTGTGTGTGTGTGTGTGTGTGTGTGTGTGTGTGTGTGTGTGTGTAAGCATGCATTGAGTTAACATGGAAAAACTGGTTTGCTTTAGTGCAGAAAACTGGTTTAAAGTGAAAGTGAGCCAATAAGTGGTCTTCTACTGCCCTCTGCTGGCCATTCTACTTAATAATGAAATATTTTACATGTGCTTTTGCATTCATACTTGGACACACACTAAAAATCACGTATATAACTAACTATTATAACACAATAATATTTTGTCAGTGTTCATCACCTCATTTGCACTGACACTTCACATATTTGCTAGTAATGTGGTTAATCATGCTAGAAACATTGTAAATCATAGTAAATAATACTGAAATGAGGTGTATCAAGGTAAATCATGCTAGAATCCTAATAAATCATTCTGGAACATGGTATATGATAGTAAATCATGCTAGAATCATATTAAATAATTCTAGAATGAGGCAAATCGTTGTGGGAGGAGCCTATTTTACTCAAATGGCTATAACTCAAGAAGTAAATGAGATATCTTCACCAAACTCAGTACACATGTGTATGGGTTCAATTTGAGGTCACAGTAAACAATTCTATGGAGATCGGAGTATAGGTGGCGCTATAACTGTTAAAAAGCTTTAAAACCATATATATCCCATGGCAAATTGCCTGTATTGGCTGTAAATGGTCTTTTCCATCTATTATGTCAGTGGTTACATGCTTGCTAAATAAATCTTAATAACTTTTGATGCTTTTGTGCTTAAATGCCTTAAAGGCCTTAACTGCTTGAACCCCGATAAATGCTGCTTGCAGCTTTAATTATTATTATTATTATTATTATTCCGCCGTAAAACGCATCGTGCAGCCCAAACCGTAAGAGCTGGAACTTTGAAACTTTGACAGATGGTAGTACAAAAATCGAGGAAAGGTTCAGAGATTATGACCCCGATTGGCCCATAGGTGGCGCTATAACAACCAAAAGCGCGAAACTGCTCATAACTCCTAGACCGTATGTCGTAGACTCAAGTGTCTTATATCATTGGAAAGCTGGACGCCTGACGAACAAAACGTATATCTCCGATTTCATTTCCGCCATGATAGATTTTCCGCCATTTTGAATTTTGTCAAAAATCTACTTTTGCGAACTAGTCCCTGGTTTTTTGCCCGATTGGAACCAAACTAGTGCAGAAATGTTCTCTGGAGACTGAATATCAATAATTATCGAAAAAAAGTGGAAATTTCGATTCACGGTCGCTAAGGGGCGCCAAAACGTACGTTGTGGGAGGGGCCTATTTTACTAAAATGGCTATAACTCCCGATGTAAATGAGGTATCTTCACCAAACTTGGTACACATGTGTATGAGCTTACTCTGGGGTCACAGTAAAAAAATCGCGACGATTGGCCTCATGGTGGTGCTATAAAATGAAAAAAACATAAAACAGGCTATAACCACCTGACCGTTAGTCCAATTGACTTGAAAATTGGTATGCAGTGTCTTGGTCCAAGGTGCCATGTATGTGTATGAGGACATTGGCGTATCTAAAAAAACATGGCCGCCATCGGCCAACGAAGTTTGAGCACCTATTAGACAAGGTTATCGGAGGCCGATCGGAACGAAACTCAATGGGCATGTTCGGCTCATGGCCCTAAAGGTCTGTAAGAATTTTGAAAGAAATCGGCCACTAGTTGGCGCTAACGAGTTTTACGGCTCTGTAATCACGTGGTGTTACAAATATCCACACAATATGCATATCATTTTATAGATCTCCTCATCCTGAACAACTTTGCCTCAAGAACCATTGCTGTCAATCAAACTGTTCATTAATTATTCATTAATATGTTAAAAACCTACTTTTGCGAACTAGTCCTAGGTTTTTCGCCTGATCGGAACCAGACCAGTCTAGGACAATTCTCTGGACTCTCTAGATCAATAATTATCAAAAAAAAGTTGAACTTTTGCATTTGGATGGCTGTAATAGGGTCATTCTTAAAATGGGTGTGTCAAAATACATTAAAAAGCCTATAAATCCTAAATAAAAACTCAGAACTTCACAAAAATTGGTCAGCATATGTGACATAACATCATTAACAAGCATGAAAAATTCTATGGAGATCGGACCATAGGTGGCGCTATAACTGTTAAAAAGCTTTAAAATCATATATTTCCTATGGTAAACTGCCTGTATTGGCTGTAAATGGTCTTTTCCATCTCTGATCATATAATTTTCATATCATAATGTTCAAAACTAGTGCAATACAATTCTCTGGACTCACTAGATCAATAATTGTCAGAAAAAGTTGAACTACTTCATTTGGATAGCTATAATAGGTTCACTTCAAAATCTGGCCTTTACCAAGTGTCCCCGAAAGCCTATATCTCTTTAATCAATGCTCAGACCTTCTTAAAAACAAGTCAGAACGTGTGAAATATCACCCTGAACAAGCATGAAAATTTTCAGACAGATCGGACAAAATTTGCCTCTATAACAGTTAAAAAGGTGAAAATGATATGAATTAATGGCATGTTAAGCCAATAAGTGGTATTTTACTGCCCCCTGCTGTTTAAAATAGTCATTTTCTCATATTGGTATTGGTATCAGCCATGGTAAATCATGATAAATGATGGTGTGTGTGTGTGTGTGTGTGTGTGTGTGTGTGTGTGTGTGTGTGTGTGTGTGTGTGTGTGTGTGTGTGTGTGTGTGTGTGTGTGTGTGTGTGTGTGTGTGTGTGTGTACAAATATAACAAAGGTTTTATTTTCCAACATGAAAACAAACATAACAGAGTGCTAGTGCACAAACAATAACCGACAATGATAATGGATGAGAGGGGAACTTAAATACACAGATCAAGACAAGGACAACAGGTGACGGTTATGATGATGAGGAGCAGGTGATGATGAGGAGGGTGATGAGGAGCAGGTGCAGGTGATGACGACAGATGGTGAATGTGATGAAGACAGAAGGTGAATGTGATGAAGGTGAATGTGACACCAATATCACTGAAACATTTGTGTGTGTGTGTGTGTGTGTGTGTAGCATTATTGTGTGTAGCATATGTAGCAAGTATGCATTATTGAGTTAACATGGAAACACTGGTTTGCTTTAGTGCAGAAAACTGGTCAAAATCATGAGGTTTAAAGTGAAAGTGAGCCAATAAGTGGTCTTCTACTGCCCTCTGCTGGCCATTCTACTTATTAATTAAATTTTTCCACATGTGCTTGCATTTATACTTGAATACTCACTAAAAATCACTTATATAGCAATAACTATTATAACATAATCATATTTTGTCAGTGTTAATCACTTTATTTGCACTGACACTTCAAATAATTGCTAGTAATGTGGTAAATCATGGTAAATCATGGTTAACTATGCTGTGTGTGTGTGTGTGTGTGTGTGTGTGTGTGTGTGTGTGTGTGTGTGTGTAAGCATGCATTGAGTTAACATGGATAAACTGGTTTGCTTTAGTGCAGAAAACTGGTTTAAAGTGAAAGTGAGCCAATAAGTGGTCTTCTACTGCCCTCTGCTGCCCATTCTACTTATTAATGAAATATTTCAACATGTGCTTGCATTCATACTTGAATACACACTAAAAAAATCACTTATATAGCAATAACTATTATAACACAATCATATTTTGTCAGTGTTAACCACTTTATTTGCACTGACACTTCAAAAAATTGCTAGTAATGTGATAAATCAGGCTAGAAACATGGTAAATCAAAGTAAATAATCCTAGATTGTCGTTTATCTCTTGGTAAATAATACTAGAACGTGGTATATCATGGTAAATCATGGTTAACTATGCTGTGTGTGTATGTGTGTGTGTGTGTGTGTGTGTGTGTGTGTGTGTGTGTGTGTGTGTGTGTGTGTGTGTGTGTGTGTGTGTGTGTGTGTGTGTGTGTGTGTGTGTGTGTAAGCATGCATTGAGTTAACATGGAAAAACTGGTTTGCTTTAGTGCAGAAAACTGGTTTAAAGTGAAAGTGAGCCAATAAGTGGTCTTCTACTGCCCTCTGCTGGCCATTCTACTTAATAATGAAATATTTTACATGTGCTTTTGCATTCATACTTGGACACACACTAAAAATCACGTATATAACTAACTATTATAACACAATAATATTTTGTCAGTGTTCATCACCTCATTTGCACTGACACTTCACATATTTGCTAGTAATGTGGTTAATCATGCTAGAAACATTGTAAATCATAGTAAATAATACTGAAATGAGGTGTATCAAGGTAAATCATGCTAGAATCCTAATAAATCATTCTGGAACATGGTATATGATAGTAAATCATGCTAGAATCATATTAAATAATTCTAGAATGTGGCAAATCGTTGTGGGAGGAGCCTATTTTACTCAAATGGCTATAACTCAAGAAGTAAATGAGATATCTTCACCAAACTCAGTACACATGTGTATGGGTTCAATTTGAGGTCACAGTAAACAATTCTATGGAGATCGGAGCATAGGTGGCGCTATAACTGTTAAAAAGCTTTAAAACCATATATATCCCATGGCAAATTGCCTGTATTGGCTGTAAATGGTCTTTTCCATCTATTATGTCAGTGGTTACATGCTTGCTAAATAAATCTTAATAACTTTTGATGCTTTTGTGCTTAAATGCCTTAAAGGCCTTAACTGCTTGAACCCCGATAAATGCTGCTTGCAGCTTTAATTATTATTATTATTCTGCCGTAAAACGCATCGTGCAGCCTAAACCGTAAGTGCTAGAGACTTGAAACTTGGCCAGAAGGTAGTACAAAAATCGAGGAGAGGTTCAGAGAATATGAGCTAGATTGGCCAATAGGCGGCGCTACAGTGCAAAAAACAAAAAAAATGCATATTTTTGCTTAAATCTCATCAACCCTTTGTCACAGACTCAAGTGTCTTATATCTTTGGAATCCTTGGGTCAAGCCGAACAAAAAAGGCCTCAAAGATTTCATTTCCGGTATGCAAATTTTTCCGCCATTTTGGATTTTGTCCAAAACCTACTTTTGCGAACTAGTCCCTGGTTTTTCGCCCGATCGGAACCAAACCAGTGCAGAAATATTCACAGGAGTCTGAATATCAATAATTATCGAAAAAAAGTAAAAATTTCGATCCACGATTGCTAAGGGGCATCAAAACGTTCGCAGGAGGCGGAGCTAATTATACAAAAATGGCTATAACTCGTGAACGAAATGAGATATTTTCACCAAACTCGGTGCACATATGTATGAGCTCAAGTTGAGGTCACAGTAAAAAAATCGCGGCGATTGGCCTCATGGTGGCGCTATAACATGAAAAAAACATAAAACAGGCTATAACCACCTGACCGTTAGTCCGATTGACTTGAAAATTGGTATGCAGTGTCTTGGTCCAAGGTGCCATGTATGTCTATGAGGACATTGGTGTATCTCAAAAAACATGGCCGTTATCGGCCAATGAAGTTTGAGCACCTATTAGACAAGGTTAACGGAGGCCAATCAGAACGAAACTCAGTGGGCATGTTCGGCTCAAGCCCCTAGAGGTCTGTAAGAATTTTGAAAGATATCGGCCACTAGTTGGCGCTAACGAGTTTTATGGCTCTGTAATCACGTGCTGTTACACTTATCGTCACAAAATGCATATCATATGATAGATATGCTCATGCTGAACAACTTTGCCTCTAGAACCATTGCTGTCAATCAAACCGTTCATTAAATATTCATGAATATGTTAAAAACCTACTTTTGCGAACTAGTCCTAGGTTTTTCGCCCGATCGGAACCAGACCAGTCTAGGACAATTCTCTGGACTCTTTAGATCAATAATTATCAAAAAAAGTTGAACTTTTGCATTTGGATTGCTGTAATAGGGTCATTTATAAAATGGGCATGGTAAAATGCAATCAAAAGCCTATAAATCCTAAACAAAAACTCAGAACTTCACAAAAATTGGTGAGCATATGTGACATACCATCATTAACAAGCATGCAAAATTTTATGGAGATCGGACGATAGATGGCGCTATAACTGTTAAAAAGCTTTAAAACCATATATTTCCTATGGTAAACTGCCTGTATTGGCTGCAAATGGTCTTTTCCATCTCTGATCATATAATTTTCATATCATAATGTTAAAAACTAGTGCAATACAATTATCTGGACTCACTAGAACAATAATTGTCAGAAAAAGTTGAACTACTTCATTTGGATAGCTATAATAGGCTCACTTCAAAATGTGGCCTTTACCAAGTGTCCCCGAAAGCCTATATCTCTTTAATGAATGTTCAAACCTTCTTAAAAACAAGCCAGAACATTTGAAATATCACTCTGAACATGCATGAAAATTTTCAGACAGATCGGACAAAATTTGCCTCTATAACAGTTAAAAAGGTGAAAATGATATGAATATAATGGCATATTAAGCCAAGAAGTGGTATTTTACTGCCCCCTGCTGTTTAAAATAGTCATGTTGTCATATTGTTCTATAATTTATATTTAGACTTTATAAAATCACTATTTTAACATTTACAATTACATTTAGTCAAAATCCATCTGTTAAAGTATTAGTATTGACAGTTTGATCACATCATATATTTCAAATGTCTGTATCTACAACATAATGTGTGTGTGTAGTCTTAGGTTTCTGAATAAATTCTGAATCATCTGATTAATAGCTTACAAAGACTTTGTGAAATGTTTATAGACCATTCAAATACATTTTCATAATGACATATCCCAATAGCATTGAAAAAACAACAACACTTGTCTTGTGTGTGTGTGTGTGTGTGTGTGTGTGTGTGTGTGTGTGTGTGTGTGTGTGTGTGTGTGTGTGTGTGTGTGTGTGTGTGTGTGTGTGTGTGTGTGTGTGTGTGTGTTAACATGCATTATGGAGTTAAAATGGAAAAACTGGTTTGCTTTAGTACAGAAAAATGGTGAAAATCAAGAAGTTTAAAGTGAAAGTGAGCCAATATGTGGTCTTCTACTGCCCTCTGCTGGCCATTCTACTTATTAATGAAGTCTACTCACATATGCTTTTGCATTCATTAGACACTAAAAATCACTTATATAACAATAAAAAACTAAAAAATCACTTATATAACAATTACTATTGTAGCACAATCATATTTTGTCAGAGTTTATCATTTCATTTTTACTGATACTTCACATAATTGCTAGCAATGTGGTAAATCGTGGTTAAATCACACTAAAAACATGGAAATCATAATAAATAATACTAGAATGTGGTGTATCAAGGTAAATCATACTACAATCCTGGTACATCATTCTAGAACATGGTATATCATGGTACATCATGCTAGAACATGGTAAATCATGGTAAACTATGCTAGAACAGGGTAAATCATGGTAAGCCATGATAAATCATAATAAACTATGGTAAATCATGTTAGAATGTGGTATATCATGGTAAATCATGCTAGAACATGGTAAATCATGGTAAACTATGCTAGAACAGGGTAAATCATGGTAAACTATGATAAATCATTGTAAACTATGATAAATCATGATAAACTATGGTAATCCATGCTAGAATCACAGTAAACAATGGTAAATCATACTAGAATGTAGTATATCATGGTAAATTATGCTAGAATATGGCAAATCATGCTAGAATCATAGTAAATAATACTAGAATGTGCTAAATTGTTGTGGGAGGAGCCTATTTTACTAAAATGGCTATAACTCAAGAAGTAAATGAGATATCTTCACCAAACTCAGTACACATGTGTATGGGTTCAATTTGAGGTCACAGTAAACAATTTTATGGAGATCGGACCATAGCTGGCGCTATAACTGTTAAAAAGCTTTAAAACCATATATATCCCATGGTAAATTGCCTGCATTGGCTGTAAATGGTCTTTTCCATCTATTATGTCAGTGGTTACAAGCTTGCTAAATAAATCTTAATAACTTTTGATGCTTTTGTGCTTAAATGCCTTAACTGCTTGAACCCCGATAAATGCTGCTTGCAGCTTTAATTATTATTAGGGGTTCAAGCACGAAGTGCTGAAACCCTATTGTTATTGTAAGGATTTTTATTAGGGGTTCAAGCACGAAGTGCTGAAACCCTATTGTAATTGTACTGATTTTTAGGGGTTCAAGCACGAAGTGCTGAAACCCTATTGTAATTGTACTGATTTTTATTATTATTATTATTATTATTATTATTTTCCCCTTAAACGCATCGTGCAGACCAAACCGTAAGAGCTGGAACCTTGAAACTTGGCCAAATGGTAGTCCTCAATTTGGGGAGAACCTATAAAAGTATGACCCCGATTGGCCCATAGGTGGCGCTATAGCAACCAAAAGCGCAAAACTGCTCATAACTACTAGACCGTATGTCGTAGACTCAAGTGTCTTATATCATTGGAAAGCTGGACGCCTGACGAACAAAACGTATATCTCCGATTTCATTTCCGCCATGATAGATTTTCCGCCATTTTGAATTTTGTCAAAAACCTACTTTTGCGAACTAGTCCTAGGTTTTTCGCCCGATCGGAACCAATCCAGTGCAGAAATGTTCTCTTGAGTCTGAATATCAAAAACTATCGAAAAAAAGTTGAAATTTCGATTCACGGACGCTAAGGGGCGCCAAAACGTACGTCGTGGGCAGGGCCTATTTTACTAAAATGGCTATAACTCCAGAAGTAAATGAGGTATCTTCACCAAACTTGGTACACATGTGTAAGAGGTCAATCTGAGGTCACAGTAAAAAAAACGCGGCGATTGGCCACATGGTGGCGCTATAACATGAAAAAAACATAAAACAGGCTATAACCACCTGACCGTTAGTCCGATTGACTTGAAAATTGGTTTGCAGTGTCTTGGTCCAAGGTGCCATGTATGTGTATGAGGACATTGGCGTATCTCAAAAAACATGGCCGCCATCGGCCAATGAAATTTGAGCACCTATTAGACAAGGTTAACGGAGGCCGATCGGAACGAAACTCGATGGGCATGTTCGACTCAAGGCCCTAGAGGTCTGTAAGAATTTTGAAAGAAATCGGCCACTAGTTGGCGCTAACGAGTTTTATGGCTCTGTAATCACGTGGTGTTACAAATATCCACACAATATGCATATCATTTGATAGATCTCCTCATCCTGAACAACTTTGCCTCAAGAACCATTGCTGTCAATCAAACCGTTCATTAAATATTCGCAAACATGTTAAAAACCTACTTTTGCGAACTAGTCCTAGGTTTTTCGCCCGATCGGAACCAGACCAGTCTAGGACAATTCTCTGGACTCTCTAGATCAAAAACTATCAAAAAAAAGTTGAACTTTTGCATTTGGATGGCTCTAATAGGGTCATTTATAAAATGGGCGTGTCAAAATACATTAAAAAGCCTATAAATCCTAAATAAAAACTCAGAACTTCACAAAAAGTGGTCAGCATATGTGACATAACATCATTAACAAGCATGAAAAATTCTATGGAGATCGTACGATAGGTGGCGCTATAACTGTTAAAAAGCTTTAAAATCATATATTTCCTATGGTAAACTGCCTGTATTGGCTGTAAATGGTCTTTTCCATCTCTGATCATATAATTTTCATATCATAATGTTCAAAACTAGTGCAATACAATTCTCTGGACTCACTAGATCAATAATTGTCAGAAAAAGTTGAACTACTTCATTTGGATAGCTATAATAGGTTCACTTCAAAATCTGGCCTTTACCAAGTGTCCCCGAAAGCCTATATCTCTTTAATCAATGCTCAGACCTTCTTAAAAACAAGTCAGAACGTGTGAAATATCACCCTGAACAAGCATGAAAATTTTCAGACAGATCGGACAAAATTTGCCTCTATAACAGTTAAAAAGGTGAAAATGATATGAATTAATGGCATGTTAAGCCAATAAGTGGTATTTTACTGCCCCCCGCTGTTTAAAATAGTCATTTTCTCATATTGGTATTGGTATCAGCCATGGTAAATCATGATAAATGATGGTGTGTGTGTGTGTGTGTGTGTGTGTGTGTGTGGTACAAATATAACAAAGGTTTTATTTTCCAACATGAAAACAAACATAACAGAGTGCTAGTGCACAAACAATAACCGACAATGATAATGGATGAGAGGGGAACTTAAATACACAGATCAAGACAAGGACAACAGGTGACGGTTATGATGATGAGGAGCAGGTGATGATGAGGAGGGTGATGAGGAGCAGGTGCAGGTGATGACGACAGATAGTGAATGTGATGAAGACAGAAGGTGAATGTGATGAAGGTGAATGTGACACCAATATCACTAAAACATTTGTGTGTGTGTGTGTGTGTGTGTGTGTGTGTGTGTGTGTGTGTAGCATTATTGTGTGTAGCATATGTAGCAAGTATGCATTATTGAGTTAACATGGAAACACTGGTTTGCTTTAGTGCAGAAAACTGGTCAAAATCATGAGGTTTAAAGTGAAAGTGAGCCAATAAGTGGTCTTCTACTGCCCTCTGCTGGCCATTCTACTTATTAATTAAATTTTTCCACATGTGCTTGCATTTATACTTGAATACACACTAAAAATCACTTATATAGCAATAACTATTATAACACAATCATATTTTGTCAGTGTTAATCACTTTATTTGCACTGACACTTCAAATAATTGCTAGTAATGTGGTAAATCATGGTAAATCATGGTTAACTATGCTGTGTGTGTGTGTCTGTGTGTGTGTGTGTGTGTGTGTGTGTGTGTGTGTGTGTGTGTGTGTGTGTGTGTGTGTGTGTGTAAGCATGCATTGAGTTAACATGGATAAACTGGTTTGCTTTAGTGCAGAAAACTGGTTTAAAGTGAAAGTGAGCCAATAAGTGGTCTTCTACTGCCCTCTGCTGGCCATTCTACTTATTAATGAAATATTTCAACATGTGCTTGCATTCATACTTGAATACACACTAAAAAAATCACTTATATAGCAATAACTTTTATAACACAATCATATTTTGTCAGTGTTAATCACTTTATTTGCACTGACACTTCAAATAATTGCTAGTAATGTGATAAATCAGGCTAGAAACATGGTAAATCAAAGTAAATAATACTAGATTGTCGTTTATCTCCTGGTAAATAATACTAGAACGTGGTATATCATGGTAAATCATGGTTAACTAAACTGTGTGTGTATGTGTGTGTGTGTGTGTGTGTGTGTGTGTGTGTGTGTGTGTGTGTGTGTGTG
>NW_028296271.1:0-55188 GCF_964197995.2 Scardinius erythrophthalmus
GCAAAAATCTCGTTCCGTTCACGAGTTATAGCCAATTAAGCAAAATGGGCTCATCCCACTTCGAACATTTTGGCGGCCCTTAGGGACCGTGAAGCGAAATTTACACTTTTTTTTGATAATTATTGACAATCAGACTCCAGAGAATCTTGCCGCACTGGTTTGGTTCCGGTCGGGCCAAAAACCTAGGACTAGTTTGCGAAAGTAGGTTTTTGGAAAAACCCCAAATACCCTAAAATTTTCCCAGGGTGACGAGCAAATCCGAGGCATGCATCTGGTCCGCCTCGAGCCAAGGATTCCAGCGATATAAGACACTTGAGCCTACGCCTCACGGTTGATGAGTTATGAGCCGTTTCGTACTTTTGCCCGCTGTAGCGCCCCCGTCAGGCCGATCGGGGCGGGCCTTGGTGACGCTGTAGGCGGTGTGAGTACTATCAGCCCCCAAAGTTTCAAGTCTCCACGACTTACGGTTTGGTCTGCCCGATCAGTTTTATGTCTGAATGTTGCATCATGGGAAAATTAACAATTACAATAGGTGTTCAGCACTGAAGTGCTTGAACCCCTAATAAGTGGCTAAAAAAGGGCCACAAAAAGGCCTCTAAAAAAAAAACTATATGGTCTAGGCGCTTGCCGTCTGCGCTGCTGCGTTCCAAAAACTTTATCCAGCCTTCTAACATGTGCCTCGGAGAGGAAAAAGAACGTTTGTTGCCCTTTTAGCTCATTTATCATGGAAATGTGGTGCATTTTTTTTTTACCTTTTAAACTGTGACACCCCCACTGATGGCCCGATCTCCATAAAAGTTTGCACGCTTCTTTAGAATAATATGGCGCATGTGCTCAGCTAATTTGGTGAAGCTCTGCTCTTTTCCCCCCATTTTTCAGTCATTTAAATGTCATTTTGCATAGGGTAATACAGAGGCCTTCTCACCTTTATGACAGTTAAAGCGCCACCAATGGCCCGACGTCCATGAAAGTTTTCAAGCTTCTTCAGGATCACGTGACGCATGCGCATGCCCGATTTTGTGAGCTTGTATGCAAATCAGACAGCAAGATGGCCGCTTTCAGCCATTTCATGTGTTTTTTCCATAGAAATACATCATTTTGACACCCTTTTAACAGTTATAGCGCCACCAAGTGGCCAGTCGCTGCGCCCTTTTTCACGTGACCACAGAATGAGCTCGTACATGCGTGTGCTGAGTTTGGTGCAAAAATCTCGTTCCGTTCACGAGTTATAGCCAATTAAGCAAAATGGGCTCCTCCCACTTCGAACATTTTGGCGGCCCTTAGGGACCGTGAAGCGAAATTTACACTTTTTTTGATAATTATTGACAATCAGACTCCAGAGAATCTTGCCGCACTGGTTTGGTTCCGGTCGGGCCAAAAACCTAGGACTAGTTTGCGAAAGTAGGTTTTTGGAAAAACCCCAAATACCCTAAAATTTTCCCAGGGTGACGAGCAAATCCGAGGCATGCATCTGGTCCGCCTCGAGCCAAGGATTCCAGCGATATAAGACACTTGAGCCTACGCCTCACGGTTGATGAGTTATGAGCCGTTTCGTACTTTTGCCCGCTGTAGCGCCCCCGTCAGGCCGATCGGGGCGGACCTTGGTGACGCTGTAGGCGGTGTGAGTACTATCAGCCCCCAAAGTTTCAAGTCTCCACGACTTACGGTTTGGTCTGCCCGATCAGTTTTATGTCTGAATGTTGCATCATGGGAAAATTAACAATTACAATAGGTGTTCAGCACTGAAGTGCTTGAACCCCTAATAAGTGGCTAAAAAAGGGCCACAAAAAGGCCTCTAAAAAAAAAACTATATGGTCTAGGCGCTTGCTGTCTGCGCTGCTGCGTTCCAAAAACTTTATCCAGCCTTCTAACATGTGCCTCGGAGAGGAAAAAGAACGTTTGTTGCCCTTTTAGCTCATTTATCATGGAAATGTGGTGCATTTTTTTTTTACCTTTTAAACTGTGACACCCCCACTGATGGCCCGATCTCCATAAAAGTTTGCACGCTTCTTTAGAATAATATGGCGCATGTGCTCAGCTAATTTGGTGAAGCTCTGCTCTTTTCCCCCCATTTTTCAGTCATTTAAATGTCATTTTGCATAGGGTAATACAGAGGCCTTCTCACCTTTATGACAGTTAAAGCGCCACCAATGGCCCGACGTCCATGAAAGTTTTCAAGCTTCTTCAGGATCACGTGACGCATGCGCATGCCCGATTTTGTGAGCTTGTATGCAAATCAGACAGCAAGATGGCCGCTTTCAGCCATTTCATGTGTTTTTTCCATAGAAATACATCATTTTGACACCCTTTTAACAGTTATAGCGCCACCAAGTGGCCAGTCGCTGCGCCCTTTTTCACGTGACCACAGAATGAGCTCGTACATGCGTGTGCTGAGTTTGGTGCAAAAATCTCGTTCCGTTCACGAGTTATAGCCAATTAAGCAAAATGGGCTCATCCCACTTCGAACATTTTGGCGGCCCTTAGGGACCGTGAAGCGAAATTTACACTTTTTTTTGATAATTATTGACAATCAGACTCCAGAGAATCTTGCCGCACTGGTTTGGTTCCGGTCGGGCCAAAAACCTAGGACTAGTTTGCGAAAGTAGGTTTTTGGAAAAACCCCAAATACCCTAAAATTTTCCCAGGGTGACGAGCAAATCCGAGGCATGCATCTGGTCCGCCTCGAGCCAAGGATTCCAGCGATATAAGACACTTGAGCCTACGCCTCACGGTTGATGAGTTATGAGCCGTTTCGTACTTTTGCCCGCTGTAGCGCCCCCGTCAGGCCGATCGGGGCGGGCCTTGGTGACGCTGTAGGCGGTGTGAGTACTATCAGCCCCCAAAGTTTCAAGTCTCCACGACTTACGGTTTGGTCTGCCCGATCAGTTTTATGTCTGAATGTTGCATCATGGGAAAATTAACAATTACAATAGGTGTTCAGCACTGAAGTGCTTGAACCCCTAATAAGTGGCTAAAAAAGGGCCACAAAAAGGCCTCTAAAAAAAAAACTATATGGTCTAGGCGCTTGCCGTCTGCGCTGCTGCGTTCCAAAAACTTTATCCAGCCTTCTAACATGTGCCTCGGAGAGGAAAAAGAACGTTTGTTGCCCTTTTAGCTCATTTATCATGGAAATGTGGTGCATTTTTTTTTTACCTTTTAAACTGTGACACCCCCACTGATGGCCCGATCTCCATAAAAGTTTGCACGCTTCTTTAGAATAATATGGCGCATGTGCTCAGCTAATTTGGTGAAGCTCTGCTCTTTTCCCCCCATTTTTCAGTCATTTAAATGTCATTTTGCATAGGGTAATACAGAGGCCTTCTCACCTTTATGACAGTTAAAGCGCCACCAATGGCCCGACGTCCATGAAAGTTTTCAAGCTTCTTCAGGATCACGTGACGCATGCGCATGCCCGATTTTGTGAGCTTGTATGCAAATCAGACAGCAAGATGGCCGCTTTCAGCCATTTCATGTGTTTTTTCCATAGAAATACATCATTTTGACACCCTTTTAACAGTTATAGCGCCACCAAGTGGCCAGTCGCTGCGCCCTTTTTCACGTGACCACAGAATGAGCTCGTACATGCGTGTGCTGAGTTTGGTGCAAAAATCTCGTTCCGTTCACGAGTTATAGCCAATTAAGCAAAATGGGCTCCTCCCACTTCGAACATTTTGGCGGCCCTTAGGGACCGTGAAGCGAAATTTACACTTTTTTTTGATAATTATTGACAATCAGACTCCAGAGAATCTTGCCGCACTGGTTTGGTTCCGGTCGGGCCAAAAACCTAGGACTAGTTCGCGAAAGTAGGTTTTTGGAAAAACCCCAAATACCCTAAAATTTTCCCGGGTGACGAGCAAATCCGAGGCATGCATCTGGTCCGCCTCGAGCCAAGGATTCCAGCGATATAAGACACTTGAGCCTACGCCTCACGGTTGATGAGTTATGAGCCGTTTCGTACTTTTGCCCGCTGTAGCGCCCCCGTCAGGCCGATCGGGGCGGGCCTTGGTGACGCTGTAGGCGGTGTGAGTACTATCAGCCCCTAAAGTTTCAAGTCTCCACGACTTACGGTTTGGTCTGCCCGATCAGTTTTATGTCTGAATGTTGCATCATGGGAAAATTAACAATTACAATAGGTGTTCAGCACTGAAGTGCTTGAACCCCTAATAAGTGGCTAAAAAAGGGCCACAAAAAGGCCTCTAAAAAAAAAACTATAGGGTCTAGGCGCTTGCCGTCTGCGCTGCTGCGTTCCAAAAACTTTATCCAGCCTTCTAACATGTGCCTCGGAGAGGAAAAAGAACGTTTGTTGCCCTTTTAGCTCATTTATCATGGAAATGTGGTGCATTTTTTTTTTACCTTTTAAACTGTGACACCCCCACTGATGGCCCGATCTCCATAAAAGTTTGCACGCTTCTTTAGAATAATATGGCGCATGTGCTCAGCTAATTTGGTGAAGCTCTGCTCTTTTCCCCCCATTTTTCAGTCATTTAAATGTCATTTTGCATAGGGTAATACAGAGGCCTTCTCACCTTTATGACAGTTAAAGCGCCACCAATGGCCCGACGTCCATGAAAGTTTTCAAGCTTCTTCAGGATCACGTGACGCATGCGCATGCCCGATTTTGTGAGCTTGTATGCAAATCAGACAGCAAGATGGCCGCTTTCAGCCATTTCATGTGTTTTTTCCATAGAAATACATCATTTTGACACCCTTTTAACAGTTATAGCGCCACCAAGTGGCCAGTCGCTGCGCCCTTTTTCACGTGACCACAGAATGAGCTCGTACATGCGTGTGCTGAGTTTGGTGCAAAAATCTCGTTCCGTTCACGAGTTATAGCCAATTAAGCAAAATGGGCTCCTCCCACTTCGAACATTTTGGCGGCCCTTAGGGACCGTGAAGCGAAATATACACTTTTTTTTGATAATTATTGACAATCAGACTCCAGAGAATCTTGCCGCACTGGTTTGGTTCCGGTCGGGCCAAAAACCTAGGACTAGTTTGCGAAAGTAGGTTTTTGGAAAAACCCCAAATACCCTAAAAT
This sequence comes from Scardinius erythrophthalmus, assembly GCF_964197995.2. Classification (NCBI taxonomy): domain Eukaryota; kingdom Metazoa; phylum Chordata; class Actinopteri; order Cypriniformes; family Leuciscidae; genus Scardinius; species Scardinius erythrophthalmus. The sequence continues at coordinate 5,039 of NW_028296271.1, forward strand.
TTTCCCAGGGTGACGAGCAAATCCGAGGCATGCATCTGGTCCGCCTCGAGCCAAGGATTCCAGCGATATAAGACACTTGAGCCTACGCCTCACGGTTGATGAGTTATGAGCCGTTTCGTACTTTTGCCCGCTGTAGCGCCCCCGTCAGGCCGATCGGGGCGGGCCTTGGTGACGCTGTAGGCGGTGTGAGTACTATCAGCCCCCAAAGTTTCAAGTCTCCACGACTTACGGTTTGGTCTGCCCGATCAGTTTTATGTCTGAATGTTGCATCATGGGAAAATTAACAATTACAATAGGTGTTCAGCACTGAAGTGCTTGAACCCCTAATAAGTGGCTAAAAAAGGGCCACAAAAAGGCCTCTAAAAAAAAACTATATGGTCTAGGCGCTTGCCGTCTGCGCTGCTGCGTTCCAAAAACTTTATCCAGCCTTCTAACATGTGCCTCGGAGAGGAAAAAGAACGTTTGTTGCCCTTTTAGCTCATTTATCATGGAAATGTGGTGCATTTTTTTTTTACCTTTTAAACTGTGACACCCCCACTGATGGCCCGATCTCCATAAAAGTTTGCACGCTTCTTTAGAATAATATGGCGCATGTGCTCAGCTAATTTGGTGAAGCTCTGCTCTTTTCCCCCCATTTTTCAGTCATTTAAATGTCATTTTGCATAGGGTAATACAGAGGCCTTCTCACCTTTATGACAGTTAAAGCGCCACCAATGGCCCGACGTCCATGAAAGTTTTCAAGCTTCTTCAGGATCACGTGACGCATGCGCATGCCCGATTTTGTGAGCTTGTATGCAAATCAGACAGCAAGATGGCCGCTTTCAGCCATTTCATGTGTTTTTTCCATAGAAATACATCATTTTGACACCCTTTTAACAGTTATAGCGCCACCAAGTGGCCAGTCGCTGCGCCCTTTTTCACGTGACCACAGAATGAGCTCGTACATGCGTGTGCTGAGTTTGGTGCAAAAATCTCGTTCCGTTCACGAGTTATAGCCAATTAAGCAAAATGGGCTCCTCCCACTTCGAACATTTTGGCGGCCCTTAGGGACCGTGAAGCGAAATTTACACTTTTTTTTGATAATTATTGACAATCAGACTCCAGAGAATCTTGCCGCACTGGTTTGGTTCCGGTCGGGCCAAAAACCTAGGACTAGTTTGCGAAAGTAGGTTTTTGGAAAAACCCCAAATACCCTAAAATTTTCCCAGGGTGACGAGCAAATCCGAGGCATGCATCTGGTCCGCCTCGAGCCAAGGATTCCAGCGATATAAGACACTTGAGCCTACGCCTCACGGTTGATGAGTTATGAGCCGTTTCGTACTTTTGCCCGCTGTAGCGCCCCCGTCAGGCCGATCGGGGCGGGCCTTGGTGACGCTGTAGGCGGTGTGAGTACTATCAGCCCCCAAAGTTTCAAGTCTCCACGACTTACGGTTTGGTCTGCCCGATCAGTTTTATGTCTGAATGTTGCATCATGGGAAAATTAACAATTACAATAGGTGTTCAGCACTGAAGTGCTTGAACCCCTAATAAGTGGCTAAAAAAGGGCCACAAAAAGGCCTCTAAAAAAAAAACTATATGGTCTAGGCGCTTGCCGTCTGCGCTGCTGCGTTCCAAAAACTTTATCCAGCCTTCTAACATGTGCCTCGGAGAGGAAAAAGAACGTTTGTTGCCCTTTTAGCTCATTTATCATGGAAATGTGGTGCATTTTTTTTTTACCTTTTAAACTGTGACACCCCCACTGATGGCCCGATCTCCATAAAAGTTTGCACGCTTCTTTAGAATAATATGGCGCATGTGCTCAGCTAATTTGGTGAAGCTCTGCTCTTTTCCCCCCATTTTTCAGTCATTTAAATGTCATTTTGCATAGGGTAATACAGAGGCCTTCTCACCTTTATGACAGTTAAAGCGCCACCAATGGCCCGACGTCCATGAAAGTTTTCAAGCTTCTTCAGGATCACGTGACGCATGCGCATGCCCGATTTTGTGAGCTTGTATGCAAATCAGACAGCAAGATGGCCGCTTTCAGCCATTTCATGTGTTTTTTCCATAGAAATACATCATTTTGACACCCTTTTAACAGTTATAGCGCCACCAAGTGGCCAGTCGCTGCGCCCTTTTTCACGTGACCACAGAATGAGCTCGTACATGCGTGTGCTGAGTTTGGTGCAAAAATCTCGTTCCGTTCACGAGTTATAGCCAATTAAGCAAAATGGGCTCCTCCCACTTCGAACATTTTGGCGGCCCTTAGGGACCGTGAAGCGAAATTTACACTTTTTTTTGATAATTATTGACAATCAGACTCCAGAGAATCTTGCCGCACTGGTTTGGTTCCGGTCGGGCCAAAAACCTAGGACTAGTTCGCGAAAGTAGGTTTTTGGAAAAACCCCAAATACCCTAAAATTTTCCCGGGTGACGAGCAAATCCGAGGCATGCATCTGGTCCGCCTCGAGCCAAGGATTCCAGCGATATAAGACACTTGAGCCTACGCCTCACGGTTGATGAGTTATGAGCCGTTTCGTACTTTTGCCCGCTGTAGCGCCCCCGTCAGGCCGATCGGGGCGGGCCTTGGTGACGCTGTAGGCGGTGTGAGTACTATCAGCCCCTAAAGTTTCAAGTCTCCACGACTTACGGTTTGGTCTGCCCGATCAGTTTTATGTCTGAATGTTGCATCATGGGAAAATTAACAATTACAATAGGTGTTCAGCACTGAAGTGCTTGAACCCCTAATAAGTGGCTAAAAAAGGGCCACAAAAAGGCCTCTAAAAAAAAAACTATAGGGTCTAGGCGCTTGCCGTCTGCGCTGCTGCGTTCCAAAAACTTTATCCAGCCTTCTAACATGTGCCTCGGAGAGGAAAAAGAACGTTTGTTGCCCTTTTAGCTCATTTATCATGGAAATGTGGTGCATTTTTTTTTTACCTTTTAAACTGTGACACCCCCACTGATGGCCCGATCTCCATAAAAGTTTGCACGCTTCTTTAGAATAATATGGCGCATGTGCTCAGCTAATTTGGTGAAGCTCTGCTCTTTTCCCCCCATTTTTCAGTCATTTAAATGTCATTTTGCATAGGGTAATACAGAGGCCTTCTCACCTTTATGACAGTTAAAGCGCCACCAATGGCCCGACGTCCATGAAAGTTTTCAAGCTTCTTCAGGATCACGTGACGCATGCGCATGCCCGATTTTGTGAGCTTGTATGCAAATCAGACAGCAAGATGGCCGCTTTCAGCCATTTCATGTGTTTTTTCCATAGAAATACATCATTTTGACACCCTTTTAACAGTTATAGCGCCACCAAGTGGCCAGTCGCTGCGCCCTTTTTCACGTGACCACAGAATGAGCTCGTACATGCGTGTGCTGAGTTTGGTGCAAAAATCTCGTTCCGTTCACGAGTTATAGCCAATTAAGCAAAATGGGCTCCTCCCACTTCGAACATTTTGGCGGCCCTTAGGGACCGTGAAGCGAAATATACACTTTTTTTTGATAATTATTGACAATCAGACTCCAGAGAATCTTGCCGCACTGGTTTGGTTCCGGTCGGGCCAAAAACCTAGGACTAGTTTGCGAAAGTAGGTTTTTGGAAAAACCCCAAATACCCTAAAATTTTCCCAGGGTGACGAGCAAATCCGAGGCATGCATCTGGTCCGCCTCGAGCCAAGGATTCCAGCGATATAAGACACTTGAGCCTACGCCTCACGGTTGATGAGTTATGAGCCGTTTCGTACTTTTGCCCGCTGTAGCGCCCCCGTCAGGCCGATCGGGGCGGGCCTTGGTGACGCTGTAGGCGGTGTGAGTACTATCAGCCCCCAAAGTTTCAAGTCTCCACGACTTACGGTTTGGTCTGCCCGATCAGTTTTATGTCTGAATGTTGCATCATGGGAAAATTAACAATTACAATAGGTGTTCAGCACTGAAGTGCTTGAACCCCTAATAAGTGGCTAAAAAAGGGCCACAAAAAGGCCTCTAAAAAAAAACTATATGGTCTAGGCGCTTGCCGTCTGCGCTGCTGCGTTCCAAAAACTTTATCCAGCCTTCTAACATGTGCCTCGGAGAGGAAAAAGAACGTTTGTTGCCCTTTTAGCTCATTTATCATGGAAATGTGGTGCATTTTTTTTTTACCTTTTAAACTGTGACACCCCCACTGATGGCCCGATCTCCATAAAAGTTTGCACGCTTCTTTAGAATAATATGGCGCATGTGCTCAGCTAATTTGGTGAAGCTCTGCTCTTTTCCCCCCATTTTTCAGTCATTTAAATGTCATTTTGCATAGGGTAATACAGAGGCCTTCTCACCTTTATGACAGTTAAAGCGCCACCAATGGCCCGACGTCCATGAAAGTTTTCAAGCTTCTTCAGGATCACGTGACGCATGCGCATGCCCGATTTTGTGAGCTTGTATGCAAATCAGACAGCAAGATGGCCGCTTTCAGCCATTTCATGTGTTTTTTCCATAGAAATACATCATTTTGACACCCTTTTAACAGTTATAGCGCCACCAAGTGGCCAGTCGCTGCGCCCTTTTTCACGTGACCACAGAATGAGCTCGTACATGCGTGTGCTGAGTTTGGTGCAAAAATCTCGTTCCGTTCACGAGTTATAGCCAATTAAGCAAAATGGGCTCCTCCCACTTCGAACATTTTGGCGGCCCTTAGGGACCGTGAAGCGAAATTTACACTTTTTTTTGATAATTATTGACAATCAGACTCCAGAGAATCTTGCCGCACTGGTTTGGTTCCGGTCGGGCCAAAAACCTAGGACTAGTTTGCGAAAGTAGGTTTTTGGAAAAAACCCAAATACCCTAAAATTTTCCCAGGGTGACGAGCAAATCCGAGGCATGCATCTGGTCCGCCTCGAGCCAAGGATTCCAGCGATATAAGACACTTGAGCCTACGCCTCACGGTTGATGAGTTATGAGCCGTTTCGTACTTTTGCCCGCTGTAGCGCCCCCGTCAGGCCGATCGGGGCGGGCCTTGGTGACGCTGTAGGCGGTGTGAGTACTATCAGCCCCCAAAGTTTCAAGTCTCCACGACTTACGGTTTGGTCTGCCCGATCAGTTTTATGTCTGAATGTTGCATCATGGGAAAATTAACAATTACAATAGGTGTTCAGCACTGAAGTGCTTGAACCCCTAATAAGTGGCTAAAAAAGGGCCACAAAAAGGCCTCTAAAAAAAAAACTATATGGTCTAGGCGCTTGCCGTCTGCGCTGCTGCGTTCCAAAAACTTTATCCAGCCTTCTAACATGTGCCTCGGAGAGGAAAAAGAACGTTTGTTGCCCTTTTAGCTCATTTATCATGGAAATGTGGTGCATTTTTTTTTTACCTTTTAAACTGTGACACCCCCACTGATGGCCCGATCTCCATAAAAGTTTGCACGCTTCTTTAGAATAATATGGCGCATGTGCTCAGCTAATTTGGTGAAGCTCTGCTCTTTTCCCCCCATTTTTCAGTCATTTAAATGTCATTTTGCATAGGGTAATACAGAGGCCTTCTCACCTTTATGACAGTTAAAGCGCCACCAATGGCCCGACGTCCATGAAAGTTTTCAAGCTTCTTCAGGATCACGTGACGCATGCGCATGCCCGATTTTGTGAGCTTGTATGCAAATCAGACAGCAAGATGGCCGCTTTCAGCCATTTCATGTGTTTTTTCCATAGAAATACATCATTTTGACACCCTTTTAACAGTTATAGCGCCACCAAGTGGCCAGTCGCTGCGCCCTTTTTCACGTGACCACAGAATGAGCTCGTACATGCGTGTGCTGAGTTTGGTGCAAAAATCTCGTTCCGTTCACGAGTTATAGCCAATTAAGCAAAATGGGCTCCTCCCACTTCGAACATTTTGGCGGCCCTTAGGGACCGTGAAGCGAAATTTACACTTTTTTTTGATAATTATTGACAATCAGACTCCAGAGAATCTTGCCGCACTGGTTTGGTTCCGGTCGGGCCAAAAACCTAGGACTAGTTCGCGAAAGTAGGTTTTTGGAAAAACCCCAAATACCCTAAAATTTTCCCGGGTGACGAGCAAATCCGAGGCATGCATCTGGTCCGCCTCGAGCCAAGGATTCCAGCGATATAAGACACTTGAGCCTACGCCTCACGGTTGATGAGTTATGAGCCGTTTCGTACTTTTGCCCGCTGTAGCGCCCCCGTCAGGCCGATCGGGGCGGGCCTTGGTGACGCTGTAGGCGGTGTGAGTACTATCAGCCCCTAAAGTTTCAAGTCTCCACGACTTACGGTTTGGTCTGCCCGATCAGTTTTATGTCTGAATGTTGCATCATGGGAAAATTAACAATTACAATAGGTGTTCAGCACTGAAGTGCTTGAACCCCTAATAAGTGGCTAAAAAAGGGCCACAAAAAGGCCTCTAAAAAAAAAACTATAGGGTCTAGGCGCTTGCCGTCTGCGCTGCTGCGTTCCAAAAACTTTATCCAGCCTTCTAACATGTGCCTCGGAGAGGAAAAAGAACGTTTGTTGCCCTTTTAGCTCATTTATCATGGAAATGTGGTGCATTTTTTTTTTACCTTTTAAACTGTGACACCCCCACTGATGGCCCGATCTCCATAAAAGTTTGCACGCTTCTTTAGAATAATATGGCGCATGTGCTCAGCTAATTTGGTGAAGCTCTGCTCTTTTCCCCCCATTTTTCAGTCATTTAAATGTCATTTTGCATAGGGTAATACAGAGGCCTTCTCACCTTTATGACAGTTAAAGCGCCACCAATGGCCCGACGTCCATGAAAGTTTTCAAGCTTCTTCAGGATCACGTGACGCATGCGCATGCCCGATTTTGTGAGCTTGTATGCAAATCAGACAGCAAGATGGCCGCTTTCAGCCATTTCATGTGTTTTTTCCATAGAAATACATCATTTTGACACCCTTTTAACAGTTATAGCGCCACCAAGTGGCCAGTCGCTGCGCCCTTTTTCACGTGACCACAGAATGAGCTCGTACATGCGTGTGCTGAGTTTGGTGCAAAAATCTCGTTCCGTTCACGAGTTATAGCCAATTAAGCAAAATGGGCTCCTCCCACTTCGAACATTTTGGCGGCCCTTAGGGACCGTGAAGCGAAATTTACACTTTTTTTTGATAATTATTGACAATCAGACTCCAGAGAATCTTGCCGCACTGGTTTGGTTCCGGTCGGGCCAAAAACCTAGGACTAGTTCGCGAAAGTAGGTTTTTGGAAAAACCCCAAATACCCTAAAATTTTCCCAGGGTGACGAGCAAATCCGAGGCATGCATCTGGTCCGCCTCGAGCCAAGGATTCCAGCGATATAAGACACTTGAGCCTACGCCTCACGGTTGATGAGTTATGAGCCGTTTCGTACTTTTGCCCGCTGTAGCGCCCCCGTCAGGCCGATCGGGGCGGGCCTTGGTGACGCTGTAGGCGGTGTGAGTACTATCAGCCCCCAAAGTTTCAAGTCTCCACGACTTACGGTTTGGTCTGCCCGATCAGTTTTATGTCTGAATGTTGCATCATGGGAAAATTAACAATTACAATAGGTGTTCAGCACTGAAGTGCTTGAACCCCTAATAAGTGGCTAAAAAAGGGCCACAAAAAGGCCTCTAAAAAAAAAACTATATGGTCTAGGCGCTTGCCGTCTGCGCTGCTGCGTTCCAAAAACTTTATCCAGCCTTCTAACATGTGCCTCGGAGAGGAAAAAGAACGTTTGTTGCCCTTTTAGCTCATTTATCATGGAAATGTGGTGCATTTTTTTTTTACCTTTTAAACTGTGACACCCCCACTGATGGCCCGATCTCCATAAAAGTTTGCACGCTTCTTTAGAATAATATGGCGCATGTGCTCAGCTAATTTGGTGAAGCTCTGCTCTTTTCCCCCCATTTTTCAGTCATTTAAATGTCATTTTGCATAGGGTAATACAGAGGCCTTCTCACCTTTATGACAGTTAAAGCGCCACCAATGGCCCGACGTCCATGAAAGTTTTCAAGCTTCTTCAGGATCACGTGACGCATGCGCATGCCCGATTTTGTGAGCTTGTATGCAAATCAGACAGCAAGATGGCCGCTTTCAGCCATTTCATGTGTTTTTTCCATAGAAATACATCATTTTGACACCCTTTTAACAGTTATAGCGCCACCAAGTGGCCAGTCGCTGCGCCCTTTTTCACGTGACCACAGAATGAGCTCGTACATGCGTGTGCTGAGTTTGGTGCAAAAATCTCGTTCCGTTCACGAGTTATAGCCAATTAAGCAAAATGGGCTCCTCCCACTTCGAACATTTTGGCGGCCCTTAGGGACCGTGAAGCGAAATTTACACTTTTTTTTGATAATTATTGACAATCAGACTCCAGAGAATCTTGCCGCACTGGTTTGGTTCCGGTCGGGCCAAAAACCTAGGACTAGTTCGCGAAAGTAGGTTTTTGGAAAAACCCCAAATACCCTAAAATTTTCCCAGGGTGACGAGCAAATCCGAGGCATGCATCTGGTCCGCCTCGAGCCAAGGATTCCAGCGATATAAGACACTTGAGCCTACGCCTCACGGTTGATGAGTTATGAGCCGTTTCGTACTTTTGCCCGCTGTAGCGCCCCCGTCAGGCCGATCGGGGCGGGCCTTGGTGACGCTGTAGGCGGTGTGAGTACTATCAGCCCCCAAAGTTTCAAGTCTCCACGACTTACGGTTTGGTCTGCCCGATCAGTTTTATGTCTGAATGTTGCATCATGGGAAAATTAACAATTACAATAGGTGTTCAGCACTGAAGTGCTTGAACCCCTAATAAGTGGCTAAAAAAGGGCCACAAAAAGGCCTCTAAAAAAAAAACTATAGGGTCTAGGCGCTTGCCGTCTGCGCTGCTGCGTTCCAAAAACTTTATCCAGCCTTCTAACATGTGCCTCGGAGAGGAAAAAGAACGTTTGTTGCCCTTTTAGCTCATTTATCATGGAAATGTGGTGCATTTTTTTTTTACCTTTTAAACTGTGACACCCCCACTGATGGCCCGATCTCCATAAAAGTTTGCACGCTTCTTTAGAATAATATGGCGCATGTGCTCAGCTAATTTGGTGAAGCTCTGCTCTTTTCCCCCCATTTTTCAGTCATTTAAATGTCATTTTGCATAGGGTAATACAGAGGCCTTCTCACCTTTATGACAGTTAAAGCGCCACCAATGGCCCGACGTCCATGAAAGTTTTCAAGCTTCTTCAGGATCACGTGACGCATGCGCATGCCTGATTTTGTGAGCTTGTATGCAAATCAGACAGCAAGATGGCCGCTTTCAGCCATTTCATGTGTTTTTTCCATAGAAATACATCATTTTGACACCCTTTTAACAGTTATAGCGCCACCAAGTGGCCAGTCGCTGCGCCCTTTTTCACGTGATCACAGAATGAGCTCGTACATGCGTGTGCTGAGTTTGGTGCAAAAATCTCGTTCCGTTCACGAGTTATAGCCAATTAAGCAAAATGGGCTCCTCCCACTTCGAACATTTTGGCGGCCCTTAGGGACCGTGAAGCGAAATATACACTTTTTTTTGATAATTATTGACAATCAGACTCCAGAGAATCTTGCCGCACTGGTTTGGTTCCGGTCGGGCCAAAAACCTAGGACTAGTTTGCGAAAGTAGGTTTTTGGAAAAACCCCAAATACCCTAAAATTTTCCCAGGGTGACGAGCAAATCCGAGGCATGCATCTGGTCCGCCTCGAGCCAAGGATTCCAGCGATATAAGACACTTGAGCCTACGCCTCACGGTTGATGAGTTATGAGCCGTTTCGTACTTTTGCCCGCTGTAGCGCCCCCGTCAGGCCGATCGGGGCGGGCCTTGGTGACGCTGTAGGCGGTGTGAGTACTATCAGCCCCCAAAGTTTCAAGTCTCCACGACTTACGGTTTGGTCTGCCCGATCAGTTTTATGTCTGAATGTTGCATCATGGGAAAATTAACAATTACAATAGGTGTTCAGCACTGAAGTGCTTGAACCCCTAATAAGTGGCTAAAAAAGGGCCACAAAAAGGCCTCTAAAAAAAAACTATATGGTCTAGGCGCTTGCCGTCTGCGCTGCTGCGTTCCAAAAACTTTATCCAGCCTTCTAACATGTGCCTCGGAGAGGAAAAAGAACGTTTGTTGCCCTTTTAGCTCATTTATCATGGAAATGTGGTGCATTTTTTTTTTACCTTTTAAACTGTGACACCCCCACTGATGGCCCGATCTCCATAAAAGTTTGCACGCTTCTTTAGAATAATATGGCGCATGTGCTCAGCTAATTTGGTGAAGCTCTGCTCTTTTCCCCCCATTTTTCAGTCATTTAAATGTCATTTTGCATAGGGTAATACAGAGGCCTTCTCACCTTTATGACAGTTAAAGCGCCACCAATGGCCCGACGTCCATGAAAGTTTTCAAGCTTCTTCAGGATCACGTGACGCATGCGCATGCCCGATTTTGTGAGCTTGTATGCAAATCAGACAGCAAGATGGCCGCTTTCAGCCATTTCATGTGTTTTTTCCATAGAAATACATCATTTTGACACCCTTTTAACAGTTATAGCGCCACCAAGTGGCCAGTCGCTGCGCCCTTTTTCACGTGACCACAGAATGAGCTCGTACATGCGTGTGCTGAGTTTGGTGCAAAAATCTCGTTCCGTTCACGAGTTATAGCCAATTAAGCAAAATGGGCTCCTCCCACTTCGAACATTTTGGCGGCCCTTAGGGACCGTGAAGCGAAATTTACACTTTTTTTTGATAATTATTGACAATCAGACTCCAGAGAATCTTGCCGCACTGGTTTGGTTCCGGTCGGGCCAAAAACCTAGGACTAGTTCGCGAAAGTAGGTTTTTGGAAAAACCCCAAATACCCTAAAATTTTCCCGGGGTGACGAGCAAATCCGAGGCATGCATCTGGTCCGCCTCGAGCCAAGGATTCCAGCGATATAAGACACTTGAGCCTACGCCTCACGGTTGATGAGTTATGAGCCGTTTCGTACTTTTGCCCGCTGTAGCGCCCCCGTCAGGCCGATCGGGGCGGGCCTTGGTGACGCTGTAGGCGGTGTGAGTACTATCAGCCCCCAAAGTTTCAAGTCTCCACGACTTACGGTTTGGTCTGCCCGATCAGTTTTATGTCTGAATGTTGCATCATGGGAAAATTAACAATTACAATAGGTGTTCAGCACTGAAGTGCTTGAACCCCTAATAAGTGGCTAAAAAAGGGCCACAAAAAGGCCTCTAAAAAAAAAACTATAGGGTCTAGGCGCTTGCCGTCTGCGCTGCTGCGTTCCAAAAACTTTATCCAGCCTTCTAACATGTGCCTCGGAGAGGAAAAAGAACGTTTGTTGCCCTTTTAGCTCATTTATCATGGAAATGTGGTGCATTTTTTTTTTTACCTTTTAAACTGTGACACCCCCACTGATGGCCCGATCTCCATAAAAGTTTGCACGCTTCTTTAGAATAATATGGCGCATGTGCTCAGCTAATTTGGTGAAGCTCTGCTCTTTTCCCCCCATTTTTCAGTCATTTAAATGTCATTTTGCATAGGGTAATACAGAGGCCTTCTCACCTTTATGACAGTTAAAGCGCCACCAATGGCCCGACGTCCATGAAAGTTTTCAAGCTTCTTCAGGATCACGTGACGCATGCGCATGCCCGATTTTGTGAGCTTGTATGCAAATCAGACAGCAAGATGGCCGCTTTCAGCCATTTCATGTGTTTTTTCCATAGAAATACATCATTTTGACACCCTTTTAACAGTTATAGCGCCACCAAGTGGCCAGTCGCTGCGCCCTTTTTCACGTGACCACAGAATGAGCTCGTACATGCGTGTGCTGAGTTTGGTGCAAAAATCTCGTTCCGTTCACGAGTTATAGCCAATTAAGCAAAATGGGCTCCTCCCACTTCGAACATTTTGGCGGCCCTTAGGGACCGTGAAGCGAAATTTACACTTTTTTTTGATAATTATTGACAATCAGACTCCAGAGAATCTTGCCGCACTGGTTTGGTTCCGGTCGGGCCAAAAACCTAGGACTAGTTTGCGAAAGTAGGTTTTTGGAAAAACCCCAAATACCCTAAAATTTTCCCAGGGTGACGAGCAAATCCGAGGCATGCATCTGGTCCGCCTCGAGCCAAGGATTCCAGCGATATAAGACACTTGAGCCTACGCCTCACGGTTGATGAGTTATGAGCCGTTTCGTACTTTTGCCCGCTGTAGCGCCCCCGTCAGGCCGATCGGGGCGGACCTTGGTGACGCTGTAGGCGGTGTGAGTACTATCAGCCCCCAAAGTTTCAAGTCTCCACGACTTACGGTTTGGTCTGCCCGATCAGTTTTATGTCTGAATGTTGCATCATGGGAAAATTAACAATTACAATAGGTGTTCAGCACTGAAGTGCTTGAACCCCTAATAAGTGGCTAAAAAAGGGCCACAAAAAGGCCTCTAAAAAAAAAACTATATGGTCTAGGCGCTTGCTGTCTGCGCTGCTGCGTTCCAAAAACTTTATCCAGCCTTCTAACATGTGCCTCGGAGAGGAAAAAGAACGTTTGTTGCCCTTTTAGCTCATTTATCATGGAAATGTGGTGCATTTTTTTTTTACCTTTTAAACTGTGACACCCCCACTGATGGCCCGATCTCCATAAAAGTTTGCACGCTTCTTTAGAATAATATGGCGCATGTGCTCAGCTAATTTGGTGAAGCTCTGCTCTTTTCCCCCCATTTTTCAGTCATTTAAATGTCATTTTGCATAGGGTAATACAGAGGCCTTCTCACCTTTATGACAGTTAAAGCGCCACCAATGGCCCGACGTCCATGAAAGTTTTCAAGCTTCTTCAGGATCACGTGACGCATGCGCATGCCCGATTTTGTGAGCTTGTATGCAAATCAGACAGCAAGATGGCCGCTTTCAGCCATTTCATGTGTTTTTTCCATAGAAATACATCATTTTGACACCCTTTTAACAGTTATAGCGCCACCAAGTGGCCAGTCGCTGCGCCCTTTTTCACGTGACCACAGAATGAGCTCGTACATGCGTGTGCTGAGTTTGGTGCAAAAATCTCGTTCCGTTCACGAGTTATAGCCAATTAAGCAAAATGGGCTCATCCCAATTCGAACATTTTGGCGGCCCTTAGGGACCGTGAAGCGAAATTTACACTTTTTTTTGATAATTATTGACAATCAGACTCCAGAGAATCTTGCCGCACTGGTTTGGTTCCGGTCGGGCCAAAAACCTAGGACTAGTTTGCGAAAGTAGGTTTTTGGAAAAACCCCAAATACCCTAAAATTTTCCCAGGGTGACGAGCAAATCCGAGGCATGCATCTGGTCCGCCTCGAGCCAAGGATTCCAGCGATATAAGACACTTGAGCCTACGCCTCACGGTTGATGAGTTATGAGCCGTTTCGTACTTTTGCCCGCTGTAGCGCCCCCGTCAGGCCGATCGGGGCGGGCCTTGGTGACGCTGTAGGCGGTGTGAGTACTATCAGCCCCCAAAGTTTCAAGTCTCCACGACTTACGGTTTGGTCTGCCCGATCAGTTTTATGTCTGAATGTTGCATCATGGGAAAATTAACAATTACAATAGGTGTTCAGCACTGAAGTGCTTGAACCCCTAATAAGTGGCTAAAAAAGGGCCACAAAAAGGCCTCTAAAAAAAAAACTATATGGTCTAGGCGCTTGCCGTCTGCGCTGCTGCGTTCCAAAAACTTTATCCAGCCTTCTAACATGTGCCTCGGAGAGGAAAAAGAACGTTTGTTGCCCTTTTAGCTCATTTATCATGGAAATGTGGTGCATTTTTTTTTTACCTTTTAAACTGTGACACCCCCACTGATGGCCCGATCTCCATAAAAGTTTGCACGCTTCTTTAGAATAATATGGCGCATGTGCTCAGCTAATTTGGTGAAGCTCTGCTCTTTTCCCCCCATTTTTCAGTCATTTAAATGTCATTTTGCATAGGGTAATACAGAGGCCTTCTCACCTTTATGACAGTTAAAGCGCCACCAATGGCCCGACGTCCATGAAAGTTTTCAAGCTTCTTCAGGATCACGTGACGCATGCGCATGCCCGATTTTGTGAGCTTGTATGCAAATCAGACAGCAAGATGGCCGCTTTCAGCCATTTCATGTGTTTTTTCCATAGAAATACATCATTTTGACACCCTTTTAACAGTTATAGCGCCACCAAGTGGCCAGTCGCTGCGCCCTTTTTCACGTGACCACAGAATGAGCTCGTACATGCGTGTGCTGAGTTTGGTGCAAAAATCTCGTTCCGTTCACGAGTTATAGCCAATTAAGCAAAATGGGCTCCTCCCACTTCGAACATTTTGGCGGCCCTTAGGGACCGTGAAGCGAAATTTACACTTTTTTTGATAATTATTGACAATCAGACTCCAGAGAATCTTGCCGCACTGGTTTGGTTCCGGTCGGGCCAAAAACCTAGGACTAGTTTGCGAAAGTAGGTTTTTGGAAAAACCCCAAATACCCTAAAATTTTCCCAGGGTGACGAGCAAATCCGAGGCATGCATCTGGTCCGCCTCGAGCCAAGGATTCCAGCGATATAAGACACTTGAGCCTACGCCTCACGGTTGATGAGTTATGAGCCGTTTCGTACTTTTGCCCGCTGTAGCGCCCCCGTCAGGCCGATCGGGGCGGACCTTGGTGACGCTGTAGGCGGTGTGAGTACTATCAGCCCCCAAAGTTTCAAGTCTCCACGACTTACGGTTTGGTCTGCCCGATCAGTTTTATGTCTGAATGTTGCATCATGGGAAAATTAACAATTACAATAGGTGTTCAGCACTGAAGTGCTTGAACCCCTAATAAGTGGCTAAAAAAGGGCCACAAAAAGGCCTCTAAAAAAAAAACTATATGGTCTAGGCGCTTGCTGTCTGCGCTGCTGCGTTCCAAAAACTTTATCCAGCCTTCTAACATGTGCCTCGGAGAGGAAAAAGAACGTTTGTTGCCCTTTTAGCTCATTTATCATGGAAATGTGGTGCATTTTTTTTTTACCTTTTAAACTGTGACACCCCCACTGATGGCCCGATCTCCATAAAAGTTTGCACGCTTCTTTAGAATAATATGGCGCATGTGCTCAGCTAATTTGGTGAAGCTCTGCTCTTTTCCCCCCATTTTTCAGTCATTTAAATGTCATTTTGCATAGGGTAATACAGAGGCCTTCTCACCTTTATGACAGTTAAAGCGCCACCAATGGCCCGACGTCCATGAAAGTTTTCAAGCTTCTTCAGGATCACGTGACGCATGCGCATGCCCGATTTTGTGAGCTTGTATGCAAATCAGACAGCAAGATGGCCGCTTTCAGCCATTTCATGTGTTTTTTCCATAGAAATACATCATTTTGACACCCTTTTAACAGTTATAGCGCCACCAAGTGGCCAGTCGCTGCGCCCTTTTTCACGTGACCACAGAATGAGCTCGTACATGCGTGTGCTGAGTTTGGTGCAAAAATCTCGTTCCGTTCACGAGTTATAGCCAATTAAGCAAAATGGGCTCATCCCACTTCGAACATTTTGGCGGCCCTTAGGGACCGTGAAGCGAAATTTACACTTTTTTTTGATAATTATTGACAATCAGACTCCAGAGAATCTTGCCGCACTGGTTTGGTTCCGGTCGGGCCAAAAACCTAGGACTAGTTTGCGAAAGTAGGTTTTTGGAAAAACCCCAAATACCCTAAAATTTTCCCAGGGTGACGAGCAAATCCGAGGCATGCATCTGGTCCGCCTCGAGCCAAGGATTCCAGCGATATAAGACACTTGAGCCTACGCCTCACGGTTGATGAGTTATGAGCCGTTTCGTACTTTTGCCCGCTGTAGCGCCCCCGTCAGGCCGATCGGGGCGGGCCTTGGTGACGCTGTAGGCGGTGTGAGTACTATCAGCCCCCAAAGTTTCAAGTCTCCACGACTTACGGTTTGGTCTGCCCGATCAGTTTTATGTCTGAATGTTGCATCATGGGAAAATTAACAATTACAATAGGTGTTCAGCACTGAAGTGCTTGAACCCCTAATAAGTGGCTAAAAAAGGGCCACAAAAAGGCCTCTAAAAAAAAAACTATATGGTCTAGGCGCTTGCCGTCTGCGCTGCTGCGTTCCAAAAACTTTATCCAGCCTTCTAACATGTGCCTCGGAGAGGAAAAAGAACGTTTGTTGCCCTTTTAGCTCATTTATCATGGAAATGTGGTGCATTTTTTTTTTACCTTTTAAACTGTGACACCCCCACTGATGGCCCGATCTCCATAAAAGTTTGCACGCTTCTTTAGAATAATATGGCGCATGTGCTCAGCTAATTTGGTGAAGCTCTGCTCTTTTCCCCCCATTTTTCAGTCATTTAAATGTCATTTTGCATAGGGTAATACAGAGGCCTTCTCACCTTTATGACAGTTAAAGCGCCACCAATGGCCCGACGTCCATGAAAGTTTTCAAGCTTCTTCAGGATCACGTGACGCATGCGCATGCCCGATTTTGTGAGCTTGTATGCAAATCAGACAGCAAGATGGCCGCTTTCAGCCATTTCATGTGTTTTTTCCATAGAAATACATCATTTTGACACCCTTTTAACAGTTATAGCGCCACCAAGTGGCCAGTCGCTGCGCCCTTTTTCACGTGACCACAGAATGAGCTCGTACATGCGTGTGCTGAGTTTGGTGCAAAAATCTCGTTCCGTTCACGAGTTATAGCCAATTAAGCAAAATGGGCTCCTCCCACTTCGAACATTTTGGCGGCCCTTAGGGACCGTGAAGCGAAATTTACACTTTTTTTTGATAATTATTGACAATCAGACTCCAGAGAATCTTGCCGCACTGGTTTGGTTCCGGTCGGGCCAAAAACCTAGGACTAGTTCGCGAAAGTAGGTTTTTGGAAAAACCCCAAATACCCTAAAATTTTCCCGGGTGACGAGCAAATCCGAGGCATGCATCTGGTCCGCCTCGAGCCAAGGATTCCAGCGATATAAGACACTTGAGCCTACGCCTCACGGTTGATGAGTTATGAGCCGTTTCGTACTTTTGCCCGCTGTAGCGCCCCCGTCAGGCCGATCGGGGCGGGCCTTGGTGACGCTGTAGGCGGTGTGAGTACTATCAGCCCCTAAAGTTTCAAGTCTCCACGACTTACGGTTTGGTCTGCCCGATCAGTTTTATGTCTGAATGTTGCATCATGGGAAAATTAACAATTACAATAGGTGTTCAGCACTGAAGTGCTTGAACCCCTAATAAGTGGCTAAAAAAGGGCCACAAAAAGGCCTCTAAAAAAAAAACTATAGGGTCTAGGCGCTTGCCGTCTGCGCTGCTGCGTTCCAAAAACTTTATCCAGCCTTCTAACATGTGCCTCGGAGAGGAAAAAGAACGTTTGTTGCCCTTTTAGCTCATTTATCATGGAAATGTGGTGCATTTTTTTTTTACCTTTTAAACTGTGACACCCCCACTGATGGCCCGATCTCCATAAAAGTTTGCACGCTTCTTTAGAATAATATGGCGCATGTGCTCAGCTAATTTGGTGAAGCTCTGCTCTTTTCCCCCCATTTTTCAGTCATTTAAATGTCATTTTGCATAGGGTAATACAGAGGCCTTCTCACCTTTATGACAGTTAAAGCGCCACCAATGGCCCGACGTCCATGAAAGTTTTCAAGCTTCTTCAGGATCACGTGACGCATGCGCATGCCCGATTTTGTGAGCTTGTATGCAAATCAGACAGCAAGATGGCCGCTTTCAGCCATTTCATGTGTTTTTTCCATAGAAATACATCATTTTGACACCCTTTTAACA
Organism: Scardinius erythrophthalmus; assembly: GCF_964197995.2. Taxonomy (NCBI): domain Eukaryota; kingdom Metazoa; phylum Chordata; class Actinopteri; order Cypriniformes; family Leuciscidae; genus Scardinius; species Scardinius erythrophthalmus. The sequence continues at coordinate 22,726 of NW_028296271.1, forward strand.
GTTATAGCGCCACCAAGTGGCCAGTCGCTGCGCCCTTTTTCACGTGACCACAGAATGAGCTCGTACATGCGTGTGCTGAGTTTGGTGCAAAAATCTCGTTCCGTTCACGAGTTATAGCCAATTAAGCAAAATGGGCTCCTCCCACTTCGAACATTTTGGCGGCCCTTAGGGACCGTGAAGCGAAATATACACTTTTTTTTGATAATTATTGACAATCAGACTCCAGAGAATCTTGCCGCACTGGTTTGGTTCCGGTCGGGCCAAAAACCTAGGACTAGTTTGCGAAAGTAGGTTTTTGGAAAAACCCCAAATACCCTAAAATTTTCCCAGGGTGACGAGCAAATCCGAGGCATGCATCTGGTCCGCCTCGAGCCAAGGATTCCAGCGATATAAGACACTTGAGCCTACGCCTCACGGTTGATGAGTTATGAGCCGTTTCGTACTTTTGCCCGCTGTAGCGCCCCCGTCAGGCCGATCGGGGCGGGCCTTGGTGACGCTGTAGGCGGTGTGAGTACTATCAGCCCCCAAAGTTTCAAGTCTCCACGACTTACGGTTTGGTCTGCCCGATCAGTTTTATGTCTGAATGTTGCATCATGGGAAAATTAACAATTACAATAGGTGTTCAGCACTGAAGTGCTTGAACCCCTAATAAGTGGCTAAAAAAGGGCCACAAAAAGGCCTCTAAAAAAAAACTATATGGTCTAGGCGCTTGCCGTCTGCGCTGCTGCGTTCCAAAAACTTTATCCAGCCTTCTAACATGTGCCTCGGAGAGGAAAAAGAACGTTTGTTGCCCTTTTAGCTCATTTATCATGGAAATGTGGTGCATTTTTTTTTTACCTTTTAAACTGTGACACCCCCACTGATGGCCCGATCTCCATAAAAGTTTGCACGCTTCTTTAGAATAATATGGCGCATGTGCTCAGCTAATTTGGTGAAGCTCTGCTCTTTTCCCCCCATTTTTCAGTCATTTAAATGTCATTTTGCATAGGGTAATACAGAGGCCTTCTCACCTTTATGACAGTTAAAGCGCCACCAATGGCCCGACGTCCATGAAAGTTTTCAAGCTTCTTCAGGATCACGTGACGCATGCGCATGCCCGATTTTGTGAGCTTGTATGCAAATCAGACAGCAAGATGGCCGCTTTCAGCCATTTCATGTGTTTTTTCCATAGAAATACATCATTTTGACACCCTTTTAACAGTTATAGCGCCACCAAGTGGCCAGTCGCTGCGCCCTTTTTCACGTGACCACAGAATGAGCTCGTACATGCGTGTGCTGAGTTTGGTGCAAAAATCTCGTTCCGTTCACGAGTTATAGCCAATTAAGCAAAATGGGCTCCTCCCACTTCGAACATTTTGGCGGCCCTTAGGGACCGTGAAGCGAAATTTACACTTTTTTTTGATAATTATTGACAATCAGACTCCAGAGAATCTTGCCGCACTGGTTTGGTTCCGGTCGGGCCAAAAACCTAGGACTAGTTTGCGAAAGTAGGTTTTTGGAAAAACCCCAAATACCCTAAAATTTTCCCAGGGTGACGAGCAAATCCGAGGCATGCATCTGGTCCGCCTCGAGCCAAGGATTCCAGCGATATAAGACACTTGAGCCTACGCCTCACGGTTGATGAGTTATGAGCCGTTTCGTACTTTTGCCCGCTGTAGCGCCCCCGTCAGGCCGATCGGGGCGGGCCTTGGTGACGCTGTAGGCGGTGTGAGTACTATCAGCCCCCAAAGTTTCAAGTCTCCACGACTTACGGTTTGGTCTGCCCGATCAGTTTTATGTCTGAATGTTGCATCATGGGAAAATTAACAATTACAATAGGTGTTCAGCACTGAAGTGCTTGAACCCCTAATAAGTGGCTAAAAAAGGGCCACAAAAAGGCCTCTAAAAAAAAAACTATATGGTCTAGGCGCTTGCCGTCTGCGCTGCTGCGTTCCAAAAACTTTATCCAGCCTTCTAACATGTGCCTCGGAGAGGAAAAAGAACGTTTGTTGCCCTTTTAGCTCATTTATCATGGAAATGTGGTGCATTTTTTTTTTACCTTTTAAACTGTGACACCCCCACTGATGGCCCGATCTCCATAAAAGTTTGCACGCTTCTTTAGAATAATATGGCGCATGTGCTCAGCTAATTTGGTGAAGCTCTGCTCTTTTCCCCCCATTTTTCAGTCATTTAAATGTCATTTTGCATAGGGTAATACAGAGGCCTTCTCACCTTTATGACAGTTAAAGCGCCACCAATGGCCCGACGTCCATGAAAGTTTTCAAGCTTCTTCAGGATCACGTGACGCATGCGCATGCCCGATTTTGTGAGCTTGTATGCAAATCAGACAGCAAGATGGCCGCTTTCAGCCATTTCATGTGTTTTTTCCATAGAAATACATCATTTTGACACCCTTTTAACAGTTATAGCGCCACCAAGTGGCCAGTCGCTGCGCCCTTTTTCACGTGACCACAGAATGAGCTCGTACATGCGTGTGCTGAGTTTGGTGCAAAAATCTCGTTCCGTTCACGAGTTATAGCCAATTAAGCAAAATGGGCTCCTCCCACTTCGAACATTTTGGCGGCCCTTAGGGACCGTGAAGCGAAATTTACACTTTTTTTTGATAATTATTGACAATCAGACTCCAGAGAATCTTGCCGCACTGGTTTGGTTCCGGTCGGGCCAAAAACCTAGGACTAGTTCGCGAAAGTAGGTTTTTGGAAAAACCCCAAATACCCTAAAATTTTCCCGGGTGACGAGCAAATCCGAGGCATGCATCTGGTCCGCCTCGAGCCAAGGATTCCAGCGATATAAGACACTTGAGCCTACGCCTCACGGTTGATGAGTTATGAGCCGTTTCGTACTTTTGCCCGCTGTAGCGCCCCCGTCAGGCCGATCGGGGCGGGCCTTGGTGACGCTGTAGGCGGTGTGAGTACTATCAGCCCCTAAAGTTTCAAGTCTCCACGACTTACGGTTTGGTCTGCCCGATCAGTTTTATGTCTGAATGTTGCATCATGGGAAAATTAACAATTACAATAGGTGTTCAGCACTGAAGTGCTTGAACCCCTAATAAGTGGCTAAAAAAGGGCCACAAAAAGGCCTCTAAAAAAAAAACTATAGGGTCTAGGCGCTTGCCGTCTGCGCTGCTGCGTTCCAAAAACTTTATCCAGCCTTCTAACATGTGCCTCGGAGAGGAAAAAGAACGTTTGTTGCCCTTTTAGCTCATTTATCATGGAAATGTGGTGCATTTTTTTTTTACCTTTTAAACTGTGACACCCCCACTGATGGCCCGATCTCCATAAAAGTTTGCACGCTTCTTTAGAATAATATGGCGCATGTGCTCAGCTAATTTGGTGAAGCTCTGCTCTTTTCCCCCCATTTTTCAGTCATTTAAATGTCATTTTGCATAGGGTAATACAGAGGCCTTCTCACCTTTATGACAGTTAAAGCGCCACCAATGGCCCGACGTCCATGAAAGTTTTCAAGCTTCTTCAGGATCACGTGACGCATGCGCATGCCCGATTTTGTGAGCTTGTATGCAAATCAGACAGCAAGATGGCCGCTTTCAGCCATTTCATGTGTTTTTTCCATAGAAATACATCATTTTGACACCCTTTTAACAGTTATAGCGCCACCAAGTGGCCAGTCGCTGCGCCCTTTTTCACGTGACCACAGAATGAGCTCGTACATGCGTGTGCTGAGTTTGGTGCAAAAATCTCGTTCCGTTCACGAGTTATAGCCAATTAAGCAAAATGGGCTCCTCCCACTTCGAACATTTTGGCGGCCCTTAGGGACCGTGAAGCGAAATATACACTTTTTTTTGATAATTATTGACAATCAGACTCCAGAGAATCTTGCCGCACTGGTTTGGTTCCGGTCGGGCCAAAAACCTAGGACTAGTTTGCGAAAGTAGGTTTTTGGAAAAACCCCAAATACCCTAAAATTTTCCCAGGGTGACGAGCAAATCCGAGGCATGCATCTGGTCCGCCTCGAGCCAAGGATTCCAGCGATATAAGACACTTGAGCCTACGCCTCACGGTTGATGAGTTATGAGCCGTTTCGTACTTTTGCCCGCTGTAGCGCCCCCGTCAGGCCGATCGGGGCGGGCCTTGGTGACGCTGTAGGCGGTGTGAGTACTATCAGCCCCCAAAGTTTCAAGTCTCCACGACTTACGGTTTGGTCTGCCCGATCAGTTTTATGTCTGAATGTTGCATCATGGGAAAATTAACAATTACAATAGGTGTTCAGCACTGAAGTGCTTGAACCCCTAATAAGTGGCTAAAAAAGGGCCACAAAAAGGCCTCTAAAAAAAAACTATATGGTCTAGGCGCTTGCCGTCTGCGCTGCTGCGTTCCAAAAACTTTATCCAGCCTTCTAACATGTGCCTCGGAGAGGAAAAAGAACGTTTGTTGCCCTTTTAGCTCATTTATCATGGAAATGTGGTGCATTTTTTTTTTACCTTTTAAACTGTGACACCCCCACTGATGGCCCGATCTCCATAAAAGTTTGCACGCTTCTTTAGAATAATATGGCGCATGTGCTCAGCTAATTTGGTGAAGCTCTGCTCTTTTCCCCCCATTTTTCAGTCATTTAAATGTCATTTTGCATAGGGTAATACAGAGGCCTTCTCACCTTTATGACAGTTAAAGCGCCACCAATGGCCCGACGTCCATGAAAGTTTTCAAGCTTCTTCAGGATCACGTGACGCATGCGCATGCCCGATTTTGTGAGCTTGTATGCAAATCAGACAGCAAGATGGCCGCTTTCAGCCATTTCATGTGTTTTTTCCATAGAAATACATCATTTTGACACCCTTTTAACAGTTATAGCGCCACCAAGTGGCCAGTCGCTGCGCCCTTTTTCACGTGACCACAGAATGAGCTCGTACATGCGTGTGCTGAGTTTGGTGCAAAAATCTCGTTCCGTTCACGAGTTATAGCCAATTAAGCAAAATGGGCTCCTCCCACTTCGAACATTTTGGCGGCCCTTAGGGACCGTGAAGCGAAATTTACACTTTTTTTTGATAATTATTGACAATCAGACTCCAGAGAATCTTGCCGCACTGGTTTGGTTCCGGTCGGGCCAAAAACCTAGGACTAGTTTGCGAAAGTAGGTTTTTGGAAAAAACCCAAATACCCTAAAATTTTCCCAGGGTGACGAGCAAATCCGAGGCATGCATCTGGTCCGCCTCGAGCCAAGGATTCCAGCGATATAAGACACTTGAGCCTACGCCTCACGGTTGATGAGTTATGAGCCGTTTCGTACTTTTGCCCGCTGTAGCGCCCCCGTCAGGCCGATCGGGGCGGGCCTTGGTGACGCTGTAGGCGGTGTGAGTACTATCAGCCCCCAAAGTTTCAAGTCTCCACGACTTACGGTTTGGTCTGCCCGATCAGTTTTATGTCTGAATGTTGCATCATGGGAAAATTAACAATTACAATAGGTGTTCAGCACTGAAGTGCTTGAACCCCTAATAAGTGGCTAAAAAAGGGCCACAAAAAGGCCTCTAAAAAAAAAACTATATGGTCTAGGCGCTTGCCGTCTGCGCTGCTGCGTTCCAAAAACTTTATCCAGCCTTCTAACATGTGCCTCGGAGAGGAAAAAGAACGTTTGTTGCCCTTTTAGCTCATTTATCATGGAAATGTGGTGCATTTTTTTTTTACCTTTTAAACTGTGACACCCCCACTGATGGCCCGATCTCCATAAAAGTTTGCACGCTTCTTTAGAATAATATGGCGCATGTGCTCAGCTAATTTGGTGAAGCTCTGCTCTTTTCCCCCCATTTTTCAGTCATTTAAATGTCATTTTGCATAGGGTAATACAGAGGCCTTCTCACCTTTATGACAGTTAAAGCGCCACCAATGGCCCGACGTCCATGAAAGTTTTCAAGCTTCTTCAGGATCACGTGACGCATGCGCATGCCCGATTTTGTGAGCTTGTATGCAAATCAGACAGCAAGATGGCCGCTTTCAGCCATTTCATGTGTTTTTTCCATAGAAATACATCATTTTGACACCCTTTTAACAGTTATAGCGCCACCAAGTGGCCAGTCGCTGCGCCCTTTTTCACGTGACCACAGAATGAGCTCGTACATGCGTGTGCTGAGTTTGGTGCAAAAATCTCGTTCCGTTCACGAGTTATAGCCAATTAAGCAAAATGGGCTCCTCCCACTTCGAACATTTTGGCGGCCCTTAGGGACCGTGAAGCGAAATTTACACTTTTTTTTGATAATTATTGACAATCAGACTCCAGAGAATCTTGCCGCACTGGTTTGGTTCCGGTCGGGCCAAAAACCTAGGACTAGTTCGCGAAAGTAGGTTTTTGGAAAAACCCCAAATACCCTAAAATTTTCCCGGGTGACGAGCAAATCCGAGGCATGCATCTGGTCCGCCTCGAGCCAAGGATTCCAGCGATATAAGACACTTGAGCCTACGCCTCACGGTTGATGAGTTATGAGCCGTTTCGTACTTTTGCCCGCTGTAGCGCCCCCGTCAGGCCGATCGGGGCGGGCCTTGGTGACGCTGTAGGCGGTGTGAGTACTATCAGCCCCTAAAGTTTCAAGTCTCCACGACTTACGGTTTGGTCTGCCCGATCAGTTTTATGTCTGAATGTTGCATCATGGGAAAATTAACAATTACAATAGGTGTTCAGCACTGAAGTGCTTGAACCCCTAATAAGTGGCTAAAAAAGGGCCACAAAAAGGCCTCTAAAAAAAAAACTATAGGGTCTAGGCGCTTGCCGTCTGCGCTGCTGCGTTCCAAAAACTTTATCCAGCCTTCTAACATGTGCCTCGGAGAGGAAAAAGAACGTTTGTTGCCCTTTTAGCTCATTTATCATGGAAATGTGGTGCATTTTTTTTTTACCTTTTAAACTGTGACACCCCCACTGATGGCCCGATCTCCATAAAAGTTTGCACGCTTCTTTAGAATAATATGGCGCATGTGCTCAGCTAATTTGGTGAAGCTCTGCTCTTTTCCCCCCATTTTTCAGTCATTTAAATGTCATTTTGCATAGGGTAATACAGAGGCCTTCTCACCTTTATGACAGTTAAAGCGCCACCAATGGCCCGACGTCCATGAAAGTTTTCAAGCTTCTTCAGGATCACGTGACGCATGCGCATGCCCGATTTTGTGAGCTTGTATGCAAATCAGACAGCAAGATGGCCGCTTTCAGCCATTTCATGTGTTTTTTCCATAGAAATACATCATTTTGACACCCTTTTAACAGTTATAGCGCCACCAAGTGGCCAGTCGCTGCGCCCTTTTTCACGTGACCACAGAATGAGCTCGTACATGCGTGTGCTGAGTTTGGTGCAAAAATCTCGTTCCGTTCACGAGTTATAGCCAATTAAGCAAAATGGGCTCCTCCCACTTCGAACATTTTGGCGGCCCTTAGGGACCGTGAAGCGAAATTTACACTTTTTTTTGATAATTATTGACAATCAGACTCCAGAGAATCTTGCCGCACTGGTTTGGTTCCGGTCGGGCCAAAAACCTAGGACTAGTTCGCGAAAGTAGGTTTTTGGAAAAACCCCAAATACCCTAAAATTTTCCCAGGGTGACGAGCAAATCCGAGGCATGCATCTGGTCCGCCTCGAGCCAAGGATTCCAGCGATATAAGACACTTGAGCCTACGCCTCACGGTTGATGAGTTATGAGCCGTTTCGTACTTTTGCCCGCTGTAGCGCCCCCGTCAGGCCGATCGGGGCGGGCCTTGGTGACGCTGTAGGCGGTGTGAGTACTATCAGCCCCCAAAGTTTCAAGTCTCCACGACTTACGGTTTGGTCTGCCCGATCAGTTTTATGTCTGAATGTTGCATCATGGGAAAATTAACAATTACAATAGGTGTTCAGCACTGAAGTGCTTGAACCCCTAATAAGTGGCTAAAAAAGGGCCACAAAAAGGCCTCTAAAAAAAAAACTATATGGTCTAGGCGCTTGCCGTCTGCGCTGCTGCGTTCCAAAAACTTTATCCAGCCTTCTAACATGTGCCTCGGAGAGGAAAAAGAACGTTTGTTGCCCTTTTAGCTCATTTATCATGGAAATGTGGTGCATTTTTTTTTTACCTTTTAAACTGTGACACCCCCACTGATGGCCCGATCTCCATAAAAGTTTGCACGCTTCTTTAGAATAATATGGCGCATGTGCTCAGCTAATTTGGTGAAGCTCTGCTCTTTTCCCCCCATTTTTCAGTCATTTAAATGTCATTTTGCATAGGGTAATACAGAGGCCTTCTCACCTTTATGACAGTTAAAGCGCCACCAATGGCCCGACGTCCATGAAAGTTTTCAAGCTTCTTCAGGATCACGTGACGCATGCGCATGCCCGATTTTGTGAGCTTGTATGCAAATCAGACAGCAAGATGGCCGCTTTCAGCCATTTCATGTGTTTTTTCCATAGAAATACATCATTTTGACACCCTTTTAACAGTTATAGCGCCACCAAGTGGCCAGTCGCTGCGCCCTTTTTCACGTGACCACAGAATGAGCTCGTACATGCGTGTGCTGAGTTTGGTGCAAAAATCTCGTTCCGTTCACGAGTTATAGCCAATTAAGCAAAATGGGCTCCTCCCACTTCGAACATTTTGGCGGCCCTTAGGGACCGTGAAGCGAAATTTACACTTTTTTTTGATAATTATTGACAATCAGACTCCAGAGAATCTTGCCGCACTGGTTTGGTTCCGGTCGGGCCAAAAACCTAGGACTAGTTCGCGAAAGTAGGTTTTTGGAAAAACCCCAAATACCCTAAAATTTTCCCAGGGTGACGAGCAAATCCGAGGCATGCATCTGGTCCGCCTCGAGCCAAGGATTCCAGCGATATAAGACACTTGAGCCTACGCCTCACGGTTGATGAGTTATGAGCCGTTTCGTACTTTTGCCCGCTGTAGCGCCCCCGTCAGGCCGATCGGGGCGGGCCTTGGTGACGCTGTAGGCGGTGTGAGTACTATCAGCCCCCAAAGTTTCAAGTCTCCACGACTTACGGTTTGGTCTGCCCGATCAGTTTTATGTCTGAATGTTGCATCATGGGAAAATTAACAATTACAATAGGTGTTCAGCACTGAAGTGCTTGAACCCCTAATAAGTGGCTAAAAAAGGGCCACAAAAAGGCCTCTAAAAAAAAAACTATAGGGTCTAGGCGCTTGCCGTCTGCGCTGCTGCGTTCCAAAAACTTTATCCAGCCTTCTAACATGTGCCTCGGAGAGGAAAAAGAACGTTTGTTGCCCTTTTAGCTCATTTATCATGGAAATGTGGTGCATTTTTTTTTTACCTTTTAAACTGTGACACCCCCACTGATGGCCCGATCTCCATAAAAGTTTGCACGCTTCTTTAGAATAATATGGCGCATGTGCTCAGCTAATTTGGTGAAGCTCTGCTCTTTTCCCCCCATTTTTCAGTCATTTAAATGTCATTTTGCATAGGGTAATACAGAGGCCTTCTCACCTTTATGACAGTTAAAGCGCCACCAATGGCCCGACGTCCATGAAAGTTTTCAAGCTTCTTCAGGATCACGTGACGCATGCGCATGCCTGATTTTGTGAGCTTGTATGCAAATCAGACAGCAAGATGGCCGCTTTCAGCCATTTCATGTGTTTTTTCCATAGAAATACATCATTTTGACACCCTTTTAACAGTTATAGCGCCACCAAGTGGCCAGTCGCTGCGCCCTTTTTCACGTGATCACAGAATGAGCTCGTACATGCGTGTGCTGAGTTTGGTGCAAAAATCTCGTTCCGTTCACGAGTTATAGCCAATTAAGCAAAATGGGCTCCTCCCACTTCGAACATTTTGGCGGCCCTTAGGGACCGTGAAGCGAAATATACACTTTTTTTTGATAATTATTGACAATCAGACTCCAGAGAATCTTGCCGCACTGGTTTGGTTCCGGTCGGGCCAAAAACCTAGGACTAGTTTGCGAAAGTAGGTTTTTGGAAAAACCCCAAATACCCTAAAATTTTCCCAGGGTGACGAGCAAATCCGAGGCATGCATCTGGTCCGCCTCGAGCCAAGGATTCCAGCGATATAAGACACTTGAGCCTACGCCTCACGGTTGATGAGTTATGAGCCGTTTCGTACTTTTGCCCGCTGTAGCGCCCCCGTCAGGCCGATCGGGGCGGGCCTTGGTGACGCTGTAGGCGGTGTGAGTACTATCAGCCCCCAAAGTTTCAAGTCTCCACGACTTACGGTTTGGTCTGCCCGATCAGTTTTATGTCTGAATGTTGCATCATGGGAAAATTAACAATTACAATAGGTGTTCAGCACTGAAGTGCTTGAACCCCTAATAAGTGGCTAAAAAAGGGCCACAAAAAGGCCTCTAAAAAAAAACTATATGGTCTAGGCGCTTGCCGTCTGCGCTGCTGCGTTCCAAAAACTTTATCCAGCCTTCTAACATGTGCCTCGGAGAGGAAAAAGAACGTTTGTTGCCCTTTTAGCTCATTTATCATGGAAATGTGGTGCATTTTTTTTTTACCTTTTAAACTGTGACACCCCCACTGATGGCCCGATCTCCATAAAAGTTTGCACGCTTCTTTAGAATAATATGGCGCATGTGCTCAGCTAATTTGGTGAAGCTCTGCTCTTTTCCCCCCATTTTTCAGTCATTTAAATGTCATTTTGCATAGGGTAATACAGAGGCCTTCTCACCTTTATGACAGTTAAAGCGCCACCAATGGCCCGACGTCCATGAAAGTTTTCAAGCTTCTTCAGGATCACGTGACGCATGCGCATGCCCGATTTTGTGAGCTTGTATGCAAATCAGACAGCAAGATGGCCGCTTTCAGCCATTTCATGTGTTTTTTCCATAGAAATACATCATTTTGACACCCTTTTAACAGTTATAGCGCCACCAAGTGGCCAGTCGCTGCGCCCTTTTTCACGTGACCACAGAATGAGCTCGTACATGCGTGTGCTGAGTTTGGTGCAAAAATCTCGTTCCGTTCACGAGTTATAGCCAATTAAGCAAAATGGGCTCCTCCCACTTCGAACATTTTGGCGGCCCTTAGGGACCGTGAAGCGAAATTTACACTTTTTTTTGATAATTATTGACAATCAGACTCCAGAGAATCTTGCCGCACTGGTTTGGTTCCGGTCGGGCCAAAAACCTAGGACTAGTTCGCGAAAGTAGGTTTTTGGAAAAACCCCAAATACCCTAAAATTTTCCCGGGGTGACGAGCAAATCCGAGGCATGCATCTGGTCCGCCTCGAGCCAAGGATTCCAGCGATATAAGACACTTGAGCCTACGCCTCACGGTTGATGAGTTATGAGCCGTTTCGTACTTTTGCCCGCTGTAGCGCCCCCGTCAGGCCGATCGGGGCGGGCCTTGGTGACGCTGTAGGCGGTGTGAGTACTATCAGCCCCCAAAGTTTCAAGTCTCCACGACTTACGGTTTGGTCTGCCCGATCAGTTTTATGTCTGAATGTTGCATCATGGGAAAATTAACAATTACAATAGGTGTTCAGCACTGAAGTGCTTGAACCCCTAATAAGTGGCTAAAAAAGGGCCACAAAAAGGCCTCTAAAAAAAAAACTATAGGGTCTAGGCGCTTGCCGTCTGCGCTGCTGCGTTCCAAAAACTTTATCCAGCCTTCTAACATGTGCCTCGGAGAGGAAAAAGAACGTTTGTTGCCCTTTTAGCTCATTTATCATGGAAATGTGGTGCATTTTTTTTTTTACCTTTTAAACTGTGACACCCCCACTGATGGCCCGATCTCCATAAAAGTTTGCACGCTTCTTTAGAATAATATGGCGCATGTGCTCAGCTAATTTGGTGAAGCTCTGCTCTTTTCCCCCCATTTTTCAGTCATTTAAATGTCATTTTGCATAGGGTAATACAGAGGCCTTCTCACCTTTATGACAGTTAAAGCGCCACCAATGGCCCGACGTCCATGAAAGTTTTCAAGCTTCTTCAGGATCACGTGACGCATGCGCATGCCCGATTTTGTGAGCTTGTATGCAAATCAGACAGCAAGATGGCCGCTTTCAGCCATTTCATGTGTTTTTTCCATAGAAATACATCATTTTGACACCCTTTTAACAGTTATAGCGCCACCAAGTGGCCAGTCGCTGCGCCCTTTTTCACGTGACCACAGAATGAGCTCGTACATGCGTGTGCTGAGTTTGGTGCAAAAATCTCGTTCCGTTCACGAGTTATAGCCAATTAAGCAAAATGGGCTCCTCCCACTTCGAACATTTTGGCGGCCCTTAGGGACCGTGAAGCGAAATTTACACTTTTTTTTGATAATTATTGACAATCAGACTCCAGAGAATCTTGCCGCACTGGTTTGGTTCCGGTCGGGCCAAAAACCTAGGACTAGTTTGCGAAAGTAGGTTTTTGGAAAAACCCCAAATACCCTAAAATTTTCCCAGGGTGACGAGCAAATCCGAGGCATGCATCTGGTCCGCCTCGAGCCAAGGATTCCAGCGATATAAGACACTTGAGCCTACGCCTCACGGTTGATGAGTTATGAGCCGTTTCGTACTTTTGCCCGCTGTAGCGCCCCCGTCAGGCCGATCGGGGCGGACCTTGGTGACGCTGTAGGCGGTGTGAGTACTATCAGCCCCCAAAGTTTCAAGTCTCCACGACTTACGGTTTGGTCTGCCCGATCAGTTTTATGTCTGAATGTTGCATCATGGGAAAATTAACAATTACAATAGGTGTTCAGCACTGAAGTGCTTGAACCCCTAATAAGTGGCTAAAAAAGGGCCACAAAAAGGCCTCTAAAAAAAAAACTATATGGTCTAGGCGCTTGCTGTCTGCGCTGCTGCGTTCCAAAAACTTTATCCAGCCTTCTAACATGTGCCTCGGAGAGGAAAAAGAACGTTTGTTGCCCTTTTAGCTCATTTATCATGGAAATGTGGTGCATTTTTTTTTTACCTTTTAAACTGTGACACCCCCACTGATGGCCCGATCTCCATAAAAGTTTGCACGCTTCTTTAGAATAATATGGCGCATGTGCTCAGCTAATTTGGTGAAGCTCTGCTCTTTTCCCCCCATTTTTCAGTCATTTAAATGTCATTTTGCATAGGGTAATACAGAGGCCTTCTCACCTTTATGACAGTTAAAGCGCCACCAATGGCCCGACGTCCATGAAAGTTTTCAAGCTTCTTCAGGATCACGTGACGCATGCGCATGCCCGATTTTGTGAGCTTGTATGCAAATCAGACAGCAAGATGGCCGCTTTCAGCCATTTCATGTGTTTTTTCCATAGAAATACATCATTTTGACACCCTTTTAACAGTTATAGCGCCACCAAGTGGCCAGTCGCTGCGCCCTTTTTCACGTGACCACAGAATGAGCTCGTACATGCGTGTGCTGAGTTTGGTGCAAAAATCTCGTTCCGTTCACGAGTTATAGCCAATTAAGCAAAATGGGCTCATCCCACTTCGAACATTTTGGCGGCCCTTAGGGACCGTGAAGCGAAATTTACACTTTTTTTTGATAATTATTGACAATCAGACTCCAGAGAATCTTGCCGCACTGGTTTGGTTCCGGTCGGGCCAAAAACCTAGGACTAGTTTGCGAAAGTAGGTTTTTGGAAAAACCCCAAATACCCTAAAATTTTCCCAGGGTGACGAGCAAATCCGAGGCATGCATCTGGTCCGCCTCGAGCCAAGGATTCCAGCGATATAAGACACTTGAGCCTACGCCTCACGGTTGATGAGTTATGAGCCGTTTCGTACTTTTGCCCGCTGTAGCGCCCCCGTCAGGCCGATCGGGGCGGGCCTTGGTGACGCTGTAGGCGGTGTGAGTACTATCAGCCCCCAAAGTTTCAAGTCTCCACGACTTACGGTTTGGTCTGCCCGATCAGTTTTATGTCTGAATGTTGCATCATGGGAAAATTAACAATTACAATAGGTGTTCAGCACTGAAGTGCTTGAACCCCTAATAAGTGGCTAAAAAAGGGCCACAAAAAGGCCTCTAAAAAAAAAACTATATGGTCTAGGCGCTTGCCGTCTGCGCTGCTGCGTTCCAAAAACTTTATCCAGCCTTCTAACATGTGCCTCGGAGAGGAAAAAGAACGTTTGTTGCCCTTTTAGCTCATTTATCATGGAAATGTGGTGCATTTTTTTTTTACCTTTTAAACTGTGACACCCCCACTGATGGCCCGATCTCCATAAAAGTTTGCACGCTTCTTTAGAATAATATGGCGCATGTGCTCAGCTAATTTGGTGAAGCTCTGCTCTTTTCCCCCCATTTTTCAGTCATTTAAATGTCATTTTGCATAGGGTAATACAGAGGCCTTCTCACCTTTATGACAGTTAAAGCGCCACCAATGGCCCGACGTCCATGAAAGTTTTCAAGCTTCTTCAGGATCACGTGACGCATGCGCATGCCCGATTTTGTGAGCTTGTATGCAAATCAGACAGCAAGATGGCCGCTTTCAGCCATTTCATGTGTTTTTTCCATAGAAATACATCATTTTGACACCCTTTTAACAGTTATAGCGCCACCAAGTGGCCAGTCGCTGCGCCCTTTTTCACGTGACCACAGAATGAGCTCGTACATGCGTGTGCTGAGTTTGGTGCAAAAATCTCGTTCCGTTCACGAGTTATAGCCAATTAAGCAAAATGGGCTCCTCCCACTTCGAACATTTTGGCGGCCCTTAGGGACCGTGAAGCGAAATTTACACTTTTTTTGATAATTATTGACAATCAGACTCCAGAGAATCTTGCCGCACTGGTTTGGTTCCGGTCGGGCCAAAAACCTAGGACTAGTTTGCGAAAGTAGGTTTTTGGAAAAACCCCAAATACCCTAAAATTTTCCCAGGGTGACGAGCAAATCCGAGGCATGCATCTGGTCCGCCTCGAGCCAAGGATTCCAGCGATATAAGACACTTGAGCCTACGCCTCACGGTTGATGAGTTATGAGCCGTTTCGTACTTTTGCCCGCTGTAGCGCCCCCGTCAGGCCGATCGGGGCGGACCTTGGTGACGCTGTAGGCGGTGTGAGTACTATCAGCCCCCAAAGTTTCAAGTCTCCACGACTTACGGTTTGGTCTGCCCGATCAGTTTTATGTCTGAATGTTGCATCATGGGAAAATTAACAATTACAATAGGTGTTCAGCACTGAAGTGCTTGAACCCCTAATAAGTGGCTAAAAAAGGGCCACAAAAAGGCCTCTAAAAAAAAAACTATATGGTCTAGGCGCTTGCTGTCTGCGCTGCTGCGTTCCAAAAACTTTATCCAGCCTTCTAACATGTGCCTCGGAGAGGAAAAAGAACGTTTGTTGCCCTTTTAGCTCATTTATCATGGAAATGTGGTGCATTTTTTTTTTACCTTTTAAACTGTGACACCCCCACTGATGGCCCGATCTCCATAAAAGTTTGCACGCTTCTTTAGAATAATATGGCGCATGTGCTCAGCTAATTTGGTGAAGCTCTGCTCTTTTCCCCCCATTTTTCAGTCATTTAAATGTCATTTTGCATAGGGTAATACAGAGGCCTTCTCACCTTTATGACAGTTAAAGCGCCACCAATGGCCCGACGTCCATGAAAGTTTTCAAGCTTCTTCAGGATCACGTGACGCATGCGCATGCCCGATTTTGTGAGCTTGTATGCAAATCAGACAGCAAGATGGCCGCTTTCAGCCATTTCATGTGTTTTTTCCATAGAAATACATCATTTTGACACCCTTTTAACAGTTATAGCGCCACCAAGTGGCCAGTCGCTGCGCCCTTTTTCACGTGACCACAGAATGAGCTCGTACATGCGTGTGCTGAGTTTGGTGCAAAAATCTCGTTCCGTTCACGAGTTATAGCCAATTAAGCAAAATGGGCTCATCCCACTTCGAACATTTTGGCGGCCCTTAGGGACCGTGAAGCGAAATTTACACTTTTTTTTGATAATTATTGACAATCAGACTCCAGAGAATCTTGCCGCACTGGTTTGGTTCCGGTCGGGCCAAAAACCTAGGACTAGTTTGCGAAAGTAGGTTTTTGGAAAAACCCCAAATACCCTAAAATTTTCCCAGGGTGACGAGCAAATCCGAGGCATGCATCTGGTCCGCCTCGAGCCAAGGATTCCAGCGATATAAGACACTTGAGCCTACGCCTCACGGTTGATGAGTTATGAGCCGTTTCGTACTTTTGCCCGCTGTAGCGCCCCCGTCAGGCCGATCGGGGCGGGCCTTGGTGACGCTGTAGGCGGTGTGAGTACTATCAGCCCCCAAAGTTTCAAGTCTCCACGACTTACGGTTTGGTCTGCCCGATCAGTTTTATGTCTGAATGTTGCATCATGGGAAAATTAACAATTACAATAGGTGTTCAGCACTGAAGTGCTTGAACCCCTAATAAGTGGCTAAAAAAGGGCCACAAAAAGGCCTCTAAAAAAAAAACTATATGGTCTAGGCGCTTGCCGTCTGCGCTGCTGCGTTCCAAAAACTTTATCCAGCCTTCTAACATGTGCCTCGGAGAGGAAAAAGAACGTTTGTTGCCCTTTTAGCTCATTTATCATGGAAATGTGGTGCATTTTTTTTTTACCTTTTAAACTGTGACACCCCCACTGATGGCCCGATCTCCATAAAAGTTTGCACGCTTCTTTAGAATAATATGGCGCATGTGCTCAGCTAATTTGGTGAAGCTCTGCTCTTTTCCCCCCATTTTTCAGTCATTTAAATGTCATTTTGCATAGGGTAATACAGAGGCCTTCTCACCTTTATGACAGTTAAAGCGCCACCAATGGCCCGACGTCCATGAAAGTTTTCAAGCTTCTTCAGGATCACGTGACGCATGCGCATGCCCGATTTTGTGAGCTTGTATGCAAATCAGACAGCAAGATGGCCGCTTTCAGCCATTTCATGTGTTTTTTCCATAGAAATACATCATTTTGACACCCTTTTAACAGTTATAGCGCCACCAAGTGGCCAGTCGCTGCGCCCTTTTTCACGTGACCACAGAATGAGCTCGTACATGCGTGTGCTGAGTTTGGTGCAAAAATCTCGTTCCGTTCACGAGTTATAGCCAATTAAGCAAAATGGGCTCCTCCCACTTCGAACATTTTGGCGGCCCTTAGGGACCGTGAAGCGAAATTTACACTTTTTTTGATAATTATTGACAATCAGACTCCAGAGAATCTTGCCGCACTGGTTTGGTTCCGGTCGGGCCAAAAACCTAGGACTAGTTTGCGAAAGTAGGTTTTTGGAAAAACCCCAAATACCCTAAAATTTTCCCAGGGTGACGAGCAAATCCGAGGCATGCATCTGGTCCGCCTCGAGCCAAGGATTCCAGCGATATAAGACACTTGAGCCTACGCCTCACGGTTGATGAGTTATGAGCCGTTTCGTACTTTTGCCCGCTGTAGCGCCCCCGTCAGGCCGATCGGGGCGGACCTTGGTGACGCTGTAGGCGGTGTGAGTACTATCAGCCCCCAAAGTTTCAAGTCTCCACGACTTACGGTTTGGTCTGCCCGATCAGTTTTATGTCTGAATGTTGCATCATGGGAAAATTAACAATTACAATAGGTGTTCAGCACTGAAGTGCTTGAACCCCTAATAAGTGGCTAAAAAAGGGCCACAAAAAGGCCTCTAAAAAAAAAACTATATGGTCTAGGCGCTTGCTGTCTGCGCTGCTGCGTTCCAAAAACTTTATCCAGCCTTCTAACATGTGCCTCGGAGAGGAAAAAGAACGTTTGTTGCCCTTTTAGCTCATTTATCATGGAAATGTGGTGCATTTTTTTTTTACCTTTTAAACTGTGACACCCCCACTGATGGCCCGATCTCCATAAAAGTTTGCACGCTTCTTTAGAATAATATGGCGCATGTGCTCAGCTAATTTGGTGAAGCTCTGCTCTTTTCCCCCCATTTTTCAGTCATTTAAATGTCATTTTGCATAGGGTAATACAGAGGCCTTCTCACCTTTATGACAGTTAAAGCGCCACCAATGGCCCGACGTCCATGAAAGTTTTCAAGCTTCTTCAGGATCACGTGACGCATGCGCATGCCCGATTTTGTGAGCTTGTATGCAAATCAGACAGCAAGATGGCCGCTTTCAGCCATTTCATGTGTTTTTTCCATAGAAATACATCATTTTGACACCCTTTTAACAGTTATAGCGCCACCAAGTGGCCAGTCGCTGCGCCCTTTTTCACGTGACCACAGAATGAGCTCGTACATGCGTGTGCTGAGTTTGGTGCAAAAATCTCGTTCCGTTCACGAGTTATAGCCAATTAAGCAAAATGGGCTCATCCCACTTCGAACATTTTGGCGGCCCTTAGGGACCGTGAAGCGAAATTTACACTTTTTTTTGATAATTATTGACAATCAGACTCCAGAGAATCTTGCCGCACTGGTTTGGTTCCGGTCGGGCCAAAAACCTAGGACTAGTTTGCGAAAGTAGGTTTTTGGAAAAACCCCAAATACCCTAAAATTTTCCCAGGGTGACGAGCAAATCCGAGGCATGCATCTGGTCCGCCTCGAGCCAAGGATTCCAGCGATATAAGACACTTGAGCCTACGCCTCACGGTTGATGAGTTATGAGCCGTTTCGTACTTTTGCCCGCTGTAGCGCCCCCGTCAGGCCGATCGGGGCGGGCCTTGGTGACGCTGTAGGCGGTGTGAGTACTATCAGCCCCCAAAGTTTCAAGTCTCCACGACTTACGGTTTGGTCTGCCCGATCAGTTTTATGTCTGAATGTTGCATCATGGGAAAATTAACAATTACAATAGGTGTTCAGCACTGAAGTGCTTGAACCCCTAATAAGTGGCTAAAAAAGGGCCACAAAAAGGCCTCTAAAAAAAAAACTATATGGTCTAGGCGCTTGCCGTCTGCGCTGCTGCGTTCCAAAAACTTTATCCAGCCTTCTAACATGTGCCTCGGAGAGGAAAAAGAACGTTTGTTGCCCTTTTAGCTCATTTATCATGGAAATGTGGTGCATTTTTTTTTTACCTTTTAAACTGTGACACCCCCACTGATGGCCCGATCTCCATAAAAGTTTGCACGCTTCTTTAGAATAATATGGCGCATGTGCTCAGCTAATTTGGTGAAGCTCTGCTCTTTTCCCCCCATTTTTCAGTCATTTAAATGTCATTTTGCATAGGGTAATACAGAGGCCTTCTCACCTTTATGACAGTTAAAGCGCCACCAATGGCCCGACGTCCATGAAAGTTTTCAAGCTTCTTCAGGATCACGTGACGCATGCGCATGCCCGATTTTGTGAGCTTGTATGCAAATCAGACAGCAAGATGGCCGCTTTCAGCCATTTCATGTGTTTTTTCCATAGAAATACATCATTTTGACACCCTTTTAACAGTTATAGCGCCACCAAGTGGCCAGTCGCTGCGCCCTTTTTCACGTGACCACAGAATGAGCTCGTACATGCGTGTGCTGAGTTTGGTGCAAAAATCTCGTTCCGTTCACGAGTTATAGCCAATTAAGCAAAATGGGCTCCTCCCACTTCGAACATTTTGGCGGCCCTTAGGGACCGTGAAGCGAAATTTACACTTTTTTTTGATAATTATTGACAATCAGACTCCAGAGAATCTTGCCGCACTGGTTTGGTTCCGGTCGGGCCAAAAACCTAGGACTAGTTCGCGAAAGTAGGTTTTTGGAAAAACCCCAAATACCCTAAAATTTTCCCGGGTGACGAGCAAATCCGAGGCATGCATCTGGTCCGCCTCGAGCCAAGGATTCCAGCGATATAAGACACTTGAGCCTACGCCTCACGGTTGATGAGTTATGAGCCGTTTCGTACTTTTGCCCGCTGTAGCGCCCCCGTCAGGCCGATCGGGGCGGGCCTTGGTGACGCTGTAGGCGGTGTGAGTACTATCAGCCCCTAAAGTTTCAAGTCTCCACGACTTACGGTTTGGTCTGCCCGATCAGTTTTATGTCTGAATGTTGCATCATGGGAAAATTAACAATTACAATAGGTGTTCAGCACTGAAGTGCTTGAACCCCTAATAAGTGGCTAAAAAAGGGCCACAAAAAGGCCTCTAAAAAAAAAACTATAGGGTCTAGGCGCTTGCCGTCTGCGCTGCTGCGTTCCAAAAACTTTATCCAGCCTTCTAACATGTGCCTCGGAGAGGAAAAAGAACGTTTGTTGCCCTTTTAGCTCATTTATCATGGAAATGTGGTGCATTTTTTTTTTACCTTTTAAACTGTGACACCCCCACTGATGGCCCGATCTCCATAAAAGTTTGCACGCTTCTTTAGAATAATATGGCGCATGTGCTCAGCTAATTTGGTGAAGCTCTGCTCTTTTCCCCCCATTTTTCAGTCATTTAAATGTCATTTTGCATAGGGTAATACAGAGGCCTTCTCACCTTTATGACAGTTAAAGCGCCACCAATGGCCCGACGTCCATGAAAGTTTTCAAGCTTCTTCAGGATCACGTGACGCATGCGCATGCCCGATTTTGTGAGCTTGTATGCAAATCAGACAGCAAGATGGCCGCTTTCAGCCATTTCATGTGTTTTTTCCATAGAAATACATCATTTTGACACCCTTTTAACAGTTATAGCGCCACCAAGTGGCCAGTCGCTGCGCCCTTTTTCACGTGACCACAGAATGAGCTCGTACATGCGTGTGCTGAGTTTGGTGCAAAAATCTCGTTCCGTTCACGAGTTATAGCCAATTAAGCAAAATGGGCTCCTCCCACTTCGAACATTTTGGCGGCCCTTAGGGACCGTGAAGCGAAATATACACTTTTTTTTGATAATTATTGACAATCAGACTCCAGAGAATCTTGCCGCACTGGTTTGGTTCCGGTCGGGCCAAAAACCTAGGACTAGTTTGCGAAAGTAGGTTTTTGGAAAAACCCCAAATACCCTAAAATTTTCCCAGGGTGACGAGCAAATCCGAGGCATGCATCTGGTCCGCCTCGAGCCAAGGATTCCAGCGATATAAGACACTTGAGCCTACGCCTCACGGTTGATGAGTTATGAGCCGTTTCGTACTTTTGCCCGCTGTAGCGCCCCCGTCAGGCCGATCGGGGCGGGCCTTGGTGACGCTGTAGGCGGTGTGAGTACTATCAGCCCCCAAAGTTTCAAGTCTCCACGACTTACGGTTTGGTCTGCCCGATCAGTTTTATGTCTGAATGTTGCATCATGGGAAAATTAACAATTACAATAGGTGTTCAGCACTGAAGTGCTTGAACCCCTAATAAGTGGCTAAAAAAGGGCCACAAAAAGGCCTCTAAAAAAAAACTATATGGTCTAGGCGCTTGCCGTCTGCGCTGCTGCGTTCCAAAAACTTTATCCAGCCTTCTAACATGTGCCTCGGAGAGGAAAAAGAACGTTTGTTGCCCTTTTAGCTCATTTATCATGGAAATGTGGTGCATTTTTTTTTTACCTTTTAAACTGTGACACCCCCACTGATGGCCCGATCTCCATAAAAGTTTGCACGCTTCTTTAGAATAATATGGCGCATGTGCTCAGCTAATTTGGTGAAGCTCTGCTCTTTTCCCCCCATTTTTCAGTCATTTAAATGTCATTTTGCATAGGGTAATACAGAGGCCTTCTCACCTTTATGACAGTTAAAGCGCCACCAATGGCCCGACGTCCATGAAAGTTTTCAAGCTTCTTCAGGATCACGTGACGCATGCGCATGCCCGATTTTGTGAGCTTGTATGCAAATCAGACAGCAAGATGGCCGCTTTCAGCCATTTCATGTGTTTTTTCCATAGAAATACATCATTTTGACACCCTTTTAACAGTTATAGCGCCACCAAGTGGCCAGTCGCTGCGCCCTTTTTCACGTGACCACAGAATGAGCTCGTACATGCGTGTGCTGAGTTTGGTGCAAAAATCTCGTTCCGTTCACGAGTTATAGCCAATTAAGCAAAATGGGCTCCTCCCACTTCGAACATTTTGGCGGCCCTTAGGGACCGTGAAGCGAAATTTACACTTTTTTTTGATAATTATTGACAATCAGACTCCAGAGAATCTTGCCGCACTGGTTTGGTTCCGGTCGGGCCAAAAACCTAGGACTAGTTTGCGAAAGTAGGTTTTTGGAAAAACCCCAAATACCCTAAAATTTTCCCAGGGTGACGAGCAAATCCGAGGCATGCATCTGGTCCGCCTCGAGCCAAGGATTCCAGCGATATAAGACACTTGAGCCTACGCCTCACGGTTGATGAGTTATGAGCCGTTTCGTACTTTTGCCCGCTGTAGCGCCCCCGTCAGGCCGATCGGGGCGGGCCTTGGTGACGCTGTAGGCGGTGTGAGTACTATCAGCCCCCAAAGTTTCAAGTCTCCACGACTTACGGTTTGGTCTGCCCGATCAGTTTTATGTCTGAATGTTGCATCATGGGAAAATTAACAATTACAATAGGTGTTCAGCACTGAAGTGCTTGAACCCCTAATAAGTGGCTAAAAAAGGGCCACAAAAAGGCCTCTAAAAAAAAAACTATATGGTCTAGGCGCTTGCCGTCTGCGCTGCTGCGTTCCAAAAACTTTATCCAGCCTTCTAACATGTGCCTCGGAGAGGAAAAAGAACGTTTGTTGCCCTTTTAGCTCATTTATCATGGAAATGTGGTGCATTTTTTTTTTACCTTTTAAACTGTGACACCCCCACTGATGGCCCGATCTCCATAAAAGTTTGCACGCTTCTTTAGAATAATATGGCGCATGTGCTCAGCTAATTTGGTGAAGCTCTGCTCTTTTCCCCCCATTTTTCAGTCATTTAAATGTCATTTTGCATAGGGTAATACAGAGGCCTTCTCACCTTTATGACAGTTAAAGCGCCACCAATGGCCCGACGTCCATGAAAGTTTTCAAGCTTCTTCAGGATCACGTGACGCATGCGCATGCCCGATTTTGTGAGCTTGTATGCAAATCAGACAGCAAGATGGCCGCTTTCAGCCATTTCATGTGTTTTTTCCATAGAAATACATCATTTTGACACCCTTTTAACAGTTATAGCGCCACCAAGTGGCCAGTCGCTGCGCCCTTTTTCACGTGACCACAGAATGAGCTCGTACATGCGTGTGCTGAGTTTGGTGCAAAAATCTCGTTCCGTTCACGAGTTATAGCCAATTAAGCAAAATGGGCTCCTCCCACTTCGAACATTTTGGCGGCCCTTAGGGACCGTGAAGCGAAATTTACACTTTTTTTTGATAATTATTGACAATCAGACTCCAGAGAATCTTGCCGCACTGGTTTGGTTCCGGTCGGGCCAAAAACCTAGGACTAGTTCGCGAAAGTAGGTTTTTGGAAAAACCCCAAATACCCTAAAATTTTCCCGGGTGACGAGCAAATCCGAGGCATGCATCTGGTCCGCCTCGAGCCAAGGATTCCAGCGATATAAGACACTTGAGCCTACGCCTCACGGTTGATGAGTTATGAGCCGTTTCGTACTTTTGCCCGCTGTAGCGCCCCCGTCAGGCCGATCGGGGCGGGCCTTGGTGACGCTGTAGGCGGTGTGAGTACTATCAGCCCCTAAAGTTTCAAGTCTCCACGACTTACGGTTTGGTCTGCCCGATCAGTTTTATGTCTGAATGTTGCATCATGGGAAAATTAACAATTACAATAGGTGTTCAGCACTGAAGTGCTTGAACCCCTAATAAGTGGCTAAAAAAGGGCCACAAAAAGGCCTCTAAAAAAAAAACTATAGGGTCTAGGCGCTTGCCGTCTGCGCTGCTGCGTTCCAAAAACTTTATCCAGCCTTCTAACATGTGCCTCGGAGAGGAAAAAGAACGTTTGTTGCCCTTTTAGCTCATTTATCATGGAAATGTGGTGCATTTTTTTTTTACCTTTTAAACTGTGACACCCCCACTGATGGCCCGATCTCCATAAAAGTTTGCACGCTTCTTTAGAATAATATGGCGCATGTGCTCAGCTAATTTGGTGAAGCTCTGCTCTTTTCCCCCCATTTTTCAGTCATTTAAATGTCATTTTGCATAGGGTAATACAGAGGCCTTCTCACCTTTATGACAGTTAAAGCGCCACCAATGGCCCGACGTCCATGAAAGTTTTCAAGCTTCTTCAGGATCACGTGACGCATGCGCATGCCCGATTTTGTGAGCTTGTATGCAAATCAGACAGCAAGATGGCCGCTTTCAGCCATTTCATGTGTTTTTTCCATAGAAATACATCATTTTGACACCCTTTTAACAGTTATAGCGCCACCAAGTGGCCAGTCGCTGCGCCCTTTTTCACGTGACCACAGAATGAGCTCGTACATGCGTGTGCTGAGTTTGGTGCAAAAATCTCGTTCCGTTCACGAGTTATAGCCAATTAAGCAAAATGGGCTCCTCCCACTTCGAACATTTTGGCGGCCCTTAGGGACCGTGAAGCGAAATATACACTTTTTTTTGATAATTATTGACAATCAGACTCCAGAGAATCTTGCCGCACTGGTTTGGTTCCGGTCGGGCCAAAAACCTAGGACTAGTTTGCGAAAGTAGGTTTTTGGAAAAACCCCAAATACCCTAAAATTTTCCCAGGGTGACGAGCAAATCCGAGGCATGCATCTGGTCCGCCTCGAGCCAAGGATTCCAGCGATATAAGACACTTGAGCCTACGCCTCACGGTTGATGAGTTATGAGCCGTTTCGTACTTTTGCCCGCTGTAGCGCCCCCGTCAGGCCGATCGGGGCGGGCCTTGGTGACGCTGTAGGCGGTGTGAGTACTATCAGCCCCCAAAGTTTCAAGTCTCCACGACTTACGGTTTGGTCTGCCCGATCAGTTTTATGTCTGAATGTTGCATCATGGGAAAATTAACAATTACAATAGGTGTTCAGCACTGAAGTGCTTGAACCCCTAATAAGTGGCTAAAAAAGGGCCACAAAAAGGCCTCTAAAAAAAAACTATATGGTCTAGGCGCTTGCCGTCTGCGCTGCTGCGTTCCAAAAACTTTATCCAGCCTTCTAACATGTGCCTCGGAGAGGAAAAAGAACGTTTGTTGCCCTTTTAGCTCATTTATCATGGAAATGTGGTGCATTTTTTTTTTACCTTTTAAACTGTGACACCCCCACTGATGGCCCGATCTCCATAAAAGTTTGCACGCTTCTTTAGAATAATATGGCGCATGTGCTCAGCTAATTTGGTGAAGCTCTGCTCTTTTCCCCCCATTTTTCAGTCATTTAAATGTCATTTTGCATAGGGTAATACAGAGGCCTTCTCACCTTTATGACAGTTAAAGCGCCACCAATGGCCCGACGTCCATGAAAGTTTTCAAGCTTCTTCAGGATCACGTGACGCATGCGCATGCCCGATTTTGTGAGCTTGTATGCAAATCAGACAGCAAGATGGCCGCTTTCAGCCATTTCATGTGTTTTTTCCATAGAAATACATCATTTTGACACCCTTTTAACAGTTATAGCGCCACCAAGTGGCCAGTCGCTGCGCCCTTTTTCACGTGACCACAGAATGAGCTCGTACATGCGTGTGCTGAGTTTGGTGCAAAAATCTCGTTCCGTTCACGAGTTATAGCCAATTAAGCAAAATGGGCTCCTCCCACTTCGAACATTTTGGCGGCCCTTAGGGACCGTGAAGCGAAATTTACACTTTTTTTTGATAATTATTGACAATCAGACTCCAGAGAATCTTGCCGCACTGGTTTGGTTCCGGTCGGGCCAAAAACCTAGGACTAGTTTGCGAAAGTAGGTTTTTGGAAAAAACCCAAATACCCTAAAATTTTCCCAGGGTGACGAGCAAATCCGAGGCATGCATCTGGTCCGCCTCGAGCCAAGGATTCCAGCGATATAAGACACTTGAGCCTACGCCTCACGGTTGATGAGTTATGAGCCGTTTCGTACTTTTGCCCGCTGTAGCGCCCCCGTCAGGCCGATCGGGGCGGGCCTTGGTGACGCTGTAGGCGGTGTGAGTACTATCAGCCCCCAAAGTTTCAAGTCTCCACGACTTACGGTTTGGTCTGCCCGATCAGTTTTATGTCTGAATGTTGCATCATGGGAAAATTAACAATTACAATAGGTGTTCAGCACTGAAGTGCTTGAACCCCTAATAAGTGGCTAAAAAAGGGCCACAAAAAGGCCTCTAAAAAAAAAACTATATGGTCTAGGCGCTTGCCGTCTGCGCTGCTGCGTTCCAAAAACTTTATCCAGCCTTCTAACATGTGCCTCGGAGAGGAAAAAGAACGTTTGTTGCCCTTTTAGCTCATTTATCATGGAAATGTGGTGCATTTTTTTTTTACCTTTTAAACTGTGACACCCCCACTGATGGCCCGATCTCCATAAAAGTTTGCACGCTTCTTTAGAATAATATGGCGCATGTGCTCAGCTAATTTGGTGAAGCTCTGCTCTTTTCCCCCCATTTTTCAGTCATTTAAATGTCATTTTGCATAGGGTAATACAGAGGCCTTCTCACCTTTATGACAGTTAAAGCGCCACCAATGGCCCGACGTCCATGAAAGTTTTCAAGCTTCTTCAGGATCACGTGACGCATGCGCATGCCCGATTTTGTGAGCTTGTATGCAAATCAGACAGCAAGATGGCCGCTTTCAGCCATTTCATGTGTTTTTTCCATAGAAATACATCATTTTGACACCCTTTTAACAGTTATAGCGCCACCAAGTGGCCAGTCGCTGCGCCCTTTTTCACGTGACCACAGAATGAGCTCGTACATGCGTGTGCTGAGTTTGGTGCAAAAATCTCGTTCCGTTCACGAGTTATAGCCAATTAAGCAAAATGGGCTCCTCCCACTTCGAACATTTTGGCGGCCCTTAGGGACCGTGAAGCGAAATTTACACTTTTTTTTGATAATTATTGACAATCAGACTCCAGAGAATCTTGCCGCACTGGTTTGGTTCCGGTCGGGCCAAAAACCTAGGACTAGTTCGCGAAAGTAGGTTTTTGGAAAAACCCCAAATACCCTAAAATTTTCCCGGGTGACGAGCAAATCCGAGGCATGCATCTGGTCCGCCTCGAGCCAAGGATTCCAGCGATATAAGACACTTGAGCCTACGCCTCACGGTTGATGAGTTATGAGCCGTTTCGTACTTTTGCCCGCTGTAGCGCCCCCGTCAGGCCGATCGGGGCGGGCCTTGGTGACGCTGTAGGCGGTGTGAGTACTATCAGCCCCTAAAGTTTCAAGTCTCCACGACTTACGGTTTGGTCTGCCCGATCAGTTTTATGTCTGAATGTTGCATCATGGGAAAATTAACAATTACAATAGGTGTTCAGCACTGAAGTGCTTGAACCCCTAATAAGTGGCTAAAAAAGGGCCACAAAAAGGCCTCTAAAAAAAAAACTATAGGGTCTAGGCGCTTGCCGTCTGCGCTGCTGCGTTCCAAAAACTTTATCCAGCCTTCTAACATGTGCCTCGGAGAGGAAAAAGAACGTTTGTTGCCCTTTTAGCTCATTTATCATGGAAATGTGGTGCATTTTTTTTTTACCTTTTAAACTGTGACACCCCCACTGATGGCCCGATCTCCATAAAAGTTTGCACGCTTCTTTAGAATAATATGGCGCATGTGCTCAGCTAATTTGGTGAAGCTCTGCTCTTTTCCCCCCATTTTTCAGTCATTTAAATGTCATTTTGCATAGGGTAATACAGAGGCCTTCTCACCTTTATGACAGTTAAAGCGCCACCAATGGCCCGACGTCCATGAAAGTTTTCAAGCTTCTTCAGGATCACGTGACGCATGCGCATGCCCGATTTTGTGAGCTTGTATGCAAATCAGACAGCAAGATGGCCGCTTTCAGCCATTTCATGTGTTTTTTCCATAGAAATACATCATTTTGACACCCTTTTAACAGTTATAGCGCCACCAAGTGGCCAGTCGCTGCGCCCTTTTTCACGTGACCACAGAATGAGCTCGTACATGCGTGTGCTGAGTTTGGTGCAAAAATCTCGTTCCGTTCACGAGTTATAGCCAATTAAGCAAAATGGGCTCCTCCCACTTCGAACATTTTGGCGGCCCTTAGGGACCGTGAAGCGAAATTTACACTTTTTTTTGATAATTATTGACAATCAGACTCCAGAGAATCTTGCCGCACTGGTTTGGTTCCGGTCGGGCCAAAAACCTAGGACTAGTTCGCGAAAGTAGGTTTTTGGAAAAACCCCAAATACCCTAAAATTTTCCCAGGGTGACGAGCAAATCCGAGGCATGCATCTGGTCCGCCTCGAGCCAAGGATTCCAGCGATATAAGACACTTGAGCCTACGCCTCACGGTTGATGAGTTATGAGCCGTTTCGTACTTTTGCCCGCTGTAGCGCCCCCGTCAGGCCGATCGGGGCGGGCCTTGGTGACGCTGTAGGCGGTGTGAGTACTATCAGCCCCCAAAGTTTCAAGTCTCCACGACTTACGGTTTGGTCTGCCCGATCAGTTTTATGTCTGAATGTTGCATCATGGGAAAATTAACAATTACAATAGGTGTTCAGCACTGAAGTGCTTGAACCCCTAATAAGTGGCTAAAAAAGGGCCACAAAAAGGCCTCTAAAAAAAAAACTATATGGTCTAGGCGCTTGCCGTCTGCGCTGCTGCGTTCCAAAAACTTTATCCAGCCTTCTAACATGTGCCTCGGAGAGGAAAAAGAACGTTTGTTGCCCTTTTAGCTCATTTATCATGGAAATGTGGTGCATTTTTTTTTTACCTTTTAAACTGTGACACCCCCACTGATGGCCCGATCTCCATAAAAGTTTGCACGCTTCTTTAGAATAATATGGCGCATGTGCTCAGCTAATTTGGTGAAGCTCTGCTCTTTTCCCCCCATTTTTCAGTCATTTAAATGTCATTTTGCATAGGGTAATACAGAGGCCTTCTCACCTTTATGACAGTTAAAGCGCCACCAATGGCCCGACGTCCATGAAAGTTTTCAAGCTTCTTCAGGATCACGTGACGCATGCGCATGCCCGATTTTGTGAGCTTGTATGCAAATCAGACAGCAAGATGGCCGCTTTCAGCCATTTCATGTGTTTTTTCCATAGAAATACATCATTTTGACACCCTTTTAACAGTTATAGCGCCACCAAGTGGCCAGTCGCTGCGCCCTTTTTCACGTGACCACAGAATGAGCTCGTACATGCGTGTGCTGAGTTTGGTGCAAAAATCTCGTTCCGTTCACGAGTTATAGCCAATTAAGCAAAATGGGCTCCTCCCACTTCGAACATTTTGGCGGCCCTTAGGGACCGTGAAGCGAAATTTACACTTTTTTTTGATAATTATTGACAATCAGACTCCAGAGAATCTTGCCGCACTGGTTTGGTTCCGGTCGGGCCAAAAACCTAGGACTAGTTCGCGAAAGTAGGTTTTTGGAAAAACCCCAAATACCCTAAAATTTTCCCAGGGTGACGAGCAAATCCGAGGCATGCATCTGGTCCGCCTCGAGCCAAGGATTCCAGCGATATAAGACACTTGAGCCTACGCCTCACGGTTGATGAGTTATGAGCCGTTTCGTACTTTTGCCCGCTGTAGCGCCCCCGTCAGGCCGATCGGGGCGGGCCTTGGTGACGCTGTAGGCGGTGTGAGTACTATCAGCCCCCAAAGTTTCAAGTCTCCACGACTTACGGTTTGGTCTGCCCGATCAGTTTTATGTCTGAATGTTGCATCATGGGAAAATTAACAATTACAATAGGTGTTCAGCACTGAAGTGCTTGAACCCCTAATAAGTGGCTAAAAAAGGGCCACAAAAAGGCCTCTAAAAAAAAAACTATAGGGTCTAGGCGCTTGCCGTCTGCGCTGCTGCGTTCCAAAAACTTTATCCAGCCTTCTAACATGTGCCTCGGAGAGGAAAAAGAACGTTTGTTGCCCTTTTAGCTCATTTATCATGGAAATGTGGTGCATTTTTTTTTTACCTTTTAAACTGTGACACCCCCACTGATGGCCCGATCTCCATAAAAGTTTGCACGCTTCTTTAGAATAATATGGCGCATGTGCTCAGCTAATTTGGTGAAGCTCTGCTCTTTTCCCCCCATTTTTCAGTCATTTAAATGTCATTTTGCATAGGGTAATACAGAGGCCTTCTCACCTTTATGACAGTTAAAGCGCCACCAATGGCCCGACGTCCATGAAAGTTTTCAAGCTTCTTCAGGATCACGTGACGCATGCGCATGCCTGATTTTGTGAGCTTGTATGCAAATCAGACAGCAAGATGGCCGCTTTCAGCCATTTCATGTGTTTTTTCCATAGAAATACATCATTTTGACACCCTTTTAACAGTTATAGCGCCACCAAGTGGCCAGTCGCTGCGCCCTTTTTCACGTGATCACAGAATGAGCTCGTACATGCGTGTGCTGAGTTTGGTGCAAAAATCTCGTTCCGTTCACGAGTTATAGCCAATTAAGCAAAATGGGCTCCTCCCACTTCGAACATTTTGGCGGCCCTTAGGGACCGTGAAGCGAAATATACACTTTTTTTTGATAATTATTGACAATCAGACTCCAGAGAATCTTGCCGCACTGGTTTGGTTCCGGTCGGGCCAAAAACCTAGGACTAGTTTGCGAAAGTAGGTTTTTGGAAAAACCCCAAATACCCTAAAATTTTCCCAGGGTGACGAGCAAATCCGAGGCATGCATCTGGTCCGCCTCGAGCCAAGGATTCCAGCGATATAAGACACTTGAGCCTACGCCTCACGGTTGATGAGTTATGAGCCGTTTCGTACTTTTGCCCGCTGTAGCGCCCCCGTCAGGCCGATCGGGGCGGGCCTTGGTGACGCTGTAGGCGGTGTGAGTACTATCAGCCCCCAAAGTTTCAAGTCTCCACGACTTACGGTTTGGTCTGCCCGATCAGTTTTATGTCTGAATGTTGCATCATGGGAAAATTAACAATTACAATAGGTGTTCAGCACTGAAGTGCTTGAACCCCTAATAAGTGGCTAAAAAAGGGCCACAAAAAGGCCTCTAAAAAAAAACTATATGGTCTAGGCGCTTGCCGTCTGCGCTGCTGCGTTCCAAAAACTTTATCCAGCCTTCTAACATGTGCCTCGGAGAGGAAAAAGAACGTTTGTTGCCCTTTTAGCTCATTTATCATGGAAATGTGGTGCATTTTTTTTTTACCTTTTAAACTGTGACACCCCCACTGATGGCCCGATCTCCATAAAAGTTTGCACGCTTCTTTAGAATAATATGGCGCATGTGCTCAGCTAATTTGGTGAAGCTCTGCTCTTTTCCCCCCATTTTTCAGTCATTTAAATGTCATTTTGCATAGGGTAATACAGAGGCCTTCTCACCTTTATGACAGTTAAAGCGCCACCAATGGCCCGACGTCCATGAAAGTTTTCAAGCTTCTTCAGGATCACGTGACGCATGCGCATGCCCGATTTTGTGAGCTTGTATGCAAATCAGACAGCAAGATGGCCGCTTTCAGCCATTTCATGTGTTTTTTCCATAGAAATACATCATTTTGACACCCTTTTAACAGTTATAGCGCCACCAAGTGGCCAGTCGCTGCGCCCTTTTTCACGTGACCACAGAATGAGCTCGTACATGCGTGTGCTGAGTTTGGTGCAAAAATCTCGTTCCGTTCACGAGTTATAGCCAATTAAGCAAAATGGGCTCCTCCCACTTCGAACATTTTGGCGGCCCTTAGGGACCGTGAAGCGAAATTTACACTTTTTTTTGATAATTATTGACAATCAGACTCCAGAGAATCTTGCCGCACTGGTTTGGTTCCGGTCGGGCCAAAAACCTAGGACTAGTTCGCGAAAGTAGGTTTTTGGAAAAACCCCAAATACCCTAAAATTTTCCCGGGGTGACGAGCAAATCCGAGGCATGCATCTGGTCCGCCTCGAGCCAAGGATTCCAGCGATATAAGACACTTGAGCCTACGCCTCACGGTTGATGAGTTATGAGCCGTTTCGTACTTTTGCCCGCTGTAGCGCCCCCGTCAGGCCGATCGGGGCGGGCCTTGGTGACGCTGTAGGCGGTGTGAGTACTATCAGCCCCCAAAGTTTCAAGTCTCCACGACTTACGGTTTGGTCTGCCCGATCAGTTTTATGTCTGAATGTTGCATCATGGGAAAATTAACAATTACAATAGGTGTTCAGCACTGAAGTGCTTGAACCCCTAATAAGTGGCTAAAAAAGGGCCACAAAAAGGCCTCTAAAAAAAAAACTATAGGGTCTAGGCGCTTGCCGTCTGCGCTGCTGCGTTCCAAAAACTTTATCCAGCCTTCTAACATGTGCCTCGGAGAGGAAAAAGAACGTTTGTTGCCCTTTTAGCTCATTTATCATGGAAATGTGGTGCATTTTTTTTTTTACCTTTTAAACTGTGACACCCCCACTGATGGCCCGATCTCCATAAAAGTTTGCACGCTTCTTTAGAATAATATGGCGCATGTGCTCAGCTAATTTGGTGAAGCTCTGCTCTTTTCCCCCCATTTTTCAGTCATTTAAATGTCATTTTGCATAGGGTAATACAGAGGCCTTCTCACCTTTATGACAGTTAAAGCGCCACCAATGGCCCGACGTCCATGAAAGTTTTCAAGCTTCTTCAGGATCACGTGACGCATGCGCATGCCCGATTTTGTGAGCTTGTATGCAAATCAGACAGCAAGATGGCCGCTTTCAGCCATTTCATGTGTTTTTTCCATAGAAATACATCATTTTGACACCCTTTTAACAGTTATAGCGCCACCAAGTGGCCAGTCGCTGCGCCCTTTTTCACGTGA